>NW_019386577.1:53204-65988 GCF_000671375.1 Centruroides sculpturatus | reverse complement strand
ATTTTAATTATACGAAAATAATCGCACAATATTTTATTATAACCGCATTATGTATCTTATTACAAATTTCTATACTACACGTAAAAAAAAAATAATAAGATCGCTATTGTATATTCGAATATTAGTGGCGGAGTAGCGGAGTGGAAGCGCTGTATTGTCACCATCCAAAAAGCCAGATTCGCGCACGCGCTTTACGGAGCACCAACCTCATCCGGTTTATCCGGTGGAAGCCTAGGACCTCGGGTGGCTGCTACACGTATANAGAGAGAAAAATTTTTGGCACAGACTCTTAGCACAGATACTATTTCCGCATACAACACATTTTATGTTATTTTTCGACAACCAATAAACAATAATATCTGAAAATAAAGATGCACAATTACACGTGGAAGACAGATATAATAAAAATGTAAGACAGGTATAGGCCTATTGCATCCAGTACAATAACTGATTTGCAATTTAAAATAACAAAAATACTCAAAATTAAATTTTATTTAGTTTTTAAAGTAGAACACAAGCCAGTTATAAAACTCGGCATTTGAAAATTCTTAAAATATTTAGTGTTATGAAGTCTTAAAAATTCTTCAGTTCTTCGTTATTTTTGGTGTGTAAATTTTTGATATTCAAGGAAATTTTTTAAACCCGGCAATATTGATTACGTGACAGTTTTAGCTAAAATAGATTAAAATTTTTCTGTGTTTTTCAATCATGGCTAGAGTTTTGGTTATTGCAGGTTTTATCAGCCATATTCGAACAAATCTGGAAGAAAATTGGCAATATTTACCGAGCGCTTCGTTTAATAGTCACTGCACTATTTATGGCCGGATGACCGATCGTTCAAGGCGATAACATTCCGCTCTGGAGTACCCGGGATCGATTCCGGACGGGTCGGAAAATCCCCAGGAATCTTTCGAGGGTGTTCCGATGGGATACGTCGACCCACGTCCCTCATCACCCGGCCGCCCCATTGTGGACCTGGACGAACCCATAATGGGCTTACTAAAAATAGGTCCTCTTACTGCCCACAGGGCGGAAAGAGTTTAAAAAAAAACTCACTACACTATCGTGATACTGTATTATCATTTATACAAATCATTCGACAATTTTCTATCGATGGGCAGCAATCATTCGATAGTAGGAACATCGGTAGTTAGAAGGTTTTGATTGCTGGAATGATTGTAGGGACGAGACGGATCGTCAAAAGAGTTTGTCGCGCGGCCATTTAATTAAGGCATAGTTTTTTTAACTCTTTCCGCCCTGTGGGCACTAAGAGGGCCTCTTTTTGCAGGCCCATTATGGGTTNCAATGGACAGCAATCATTCGATAGTAGGAGCATCTGTAGAACTATCGCACATCGGTAGTTAGAAGGTTTTGATTGCTGGAATGATTGTAGGGACGAGACGGATCGTCAAAAAAGAGTTTGTCGCGCGGCCATTTAATTAAGGCATAGTTTTTTTTTAAACTCCGCCCTGTGGGCACTAAGAGGGTCTCTCTTTGCAAGCCCATTATGGGTTCAGCCAGGCCCACAATGGGGCTGCCGGATGGTGAGGAACGGGGCCCGATATATCCGAACGGACCATCCCCGAAAAATTCCTGGGGATTATTCGACCCGTTCGGATTCGAGCCCGGGTCCCCCAGAGCGGTAGGCTGCCACCTTGACCGCTCGGCCATCCGGCCGCTTAATTAAGGCATAGTAGACGTAAACAGGTATTTTTAATTCATTGAATTTTTTTTATTTTTAGATTTATATCANTGGGCACTAAGAGGGCCTCTTTTTGCAGGCCCATTATGGGTTCGGCCAGGCCCACAATGAGGCTGCCGGGTGGTGAGGGACGGGGCCCGACATATCCGAACGGACCACCCCCGAAAAATTCCTGGGGATTATTCGACCCGTTCGGATTCGAGCCCGGGTCCCCCAGAGCGGTAGGCTGCCACCGGCCGCTTAATTAAGGCATAGTAGACGTAAACAGGTATTTTTAATTCATTGAATTTTTTTTATTTTTAGATTTATATCAAATACTAATTCCGACATTATTATATTTTTAAAAAATGTTTTATGAAAATTGAATTTGCATTATATATATTTTATGTCGCCTCTAGTGACCAATATTAGAACTAAATTGCAGACGATGTCTTTAATTTCGTCGTTTCCAGAATTTTAATGAGTTATTCGAATTTTAATAATGCTCTGTAAAATATATATTAAAATTACTTTTGAATTACGTAGAAATTTTCACAAATAGAAAAAAAATTATTAAAGTTTGCTAGAAACTGCTTACAAAAAAAAATTGCCTTTGAATTGAGTTGAAAATTTAAAGAAAAAAAAAATGAACTTGTATCAAACTTCTAACTTAAAAGTTAATTTTCCTTTTTTAAATAAAACATAATACAAAATATTATTGTAAATTTTTATAAGATTTTGAAAACCAAAGATGGTCAATACTCCGATCACTCGATCTGGTTATTAAATTAATAATGAAAAGTCCCGCTACTGAGAATGCTCTTTCTAATTCAGTGGATGTGGGTGGAGTCGTCTTTAATGTATTTAAGAGAAAACGAATGTTACGTGTTTTTTCTCCCGTAACTTTGAAGATTTCTAGTTCGTTTTCGAGATTGTAGTACTGTACTTCTTTTGCTCTCTAGTATTCTTGATTTGTCTACTTCGGCTGCTTTAATAGCGGCATCGAGCTTACAGCCCGATAATTCGGCAGTTCGTTTGGCTTTAATTTAATAATCAGGTTTCAGAAGAAAAACTTAATACTTGCATACAGTCGACCCCCCATAACACTGCCGATTATTCCGTTTTATATGAATTCCATGTTGTACGAGTCACTTTGATTTTACAAATACCCGAGCCGTTCACAGCCCGGCACACGTATTTGTAAAATCTAAGTGACTCGTACAACATGGAGTTCATATAAAACGGAATAATCAGCAGCGTTATAGGGGGGTCGACTGTACTTCGTATTCGTTTGTATCCTTGCCCAATTTGCACAACCTGGCGTTACGCAGTTATCGAAGCTACTGGGCAAGGTTAAAAATTAAGGCAGCGTAAGCGCAATTATTCCAGATATTACAGGTTCCGACAAGTAAAGAATTTTCGGAGTCCTGCCACAAATAAGCTACGTATTGATTATTGAGCATTTGTGACATGCCATAACGAGAAAAAAATTTTAAAAACTAATAAGTATGTTTAAAATTAATACAGTAAATACAAATGTATTCTGACAGTTTATGAGTTAATTATACTTTCTATTTGCAAAATGTCCTCAACCTAACACGAAATAAGAAAACTAAATTTTTAAGAAATTTGCGGGATTTTCCGAGATGAAAATTTCCCGGGTTAAACAAACAGCCGGGATCCGGGATCCCGTTTGAGAAATCCTAGTAATTTTCCAATATCCTTTCGAGCTCGTGACTTTGGTGTCTAGGTTGTGTTCTACAACATAACAAACAGAAGGTTAGTTCGTGTTAATATATACTTTTGTTATCTAAAATGATGCATATAGTGCGCAATTTGTACACATCCTAATGATGTAGTTTCTATATATTAGTCACTTTCACTTACTGACATGTTTTCTTTGTCTATGTTTGGGCAAATGCAACTTCTATTTCCCACAATAATTAGCTCGTTATTACCATTTAGAAAAATTTTAATTTCAATGAACATGACAAAGGTCAAAATGTAGTTTTGACCTTTGTCATGTTCATTGAATATTTTCACAAGTTGAATCCAAAATTTTCACAAACTATAACTATAATGAAAACACAAGAACACCAGAAAAGAAAAAAAACTGTCCGGAAAAAAATCAACAACGTAACTGAGTACGGTACGGAAGAACTGACCCCAGTACACGATAAATAAACAATATGGCCAATAGTAAAGCCCTTCGAGACCTGGCTCGTACTTAGAGTATAAAAATATTGTTATATTGAGGGTTAAGTATGCTTACCACTTTAAGCGTCAAAGATGCGAAAGTCGACACTTTCGTTTTTTGAATACTGTATAACTTTTCTCAGAGTTAATTTTCCAGAAAGTGACCATTTTGATAATTTTCAATTCAAAAATTATCAAAATCTAACGTGGGAATGTTTTTTAAAAACTCGGACAAAAAGTGCAAATGTTATCCCAGTAGCCTGGGCTTGGCCCAATCAATTGTTTGTATGGGAATAGCATAGTTTGTAGATAAACTTACTATGTACAAAAAATTAAAATAAGTGTAATTAAAAATGCCCAAATTGGTCCAATCTATTTTTGCGTCTTTGGGAAAATCGGTGAAATAAAAATTTCAACGACTTTTTGTGGCTACGGATACCAGAGCTTTTGAAGAAAAGCGATTACCAGTCAGTTTCAGCGATCGTGTTTTAACTTGCATTGACGTGTTTAAACTATCTTATTGCTAATTTCGTCTTCTTTGTAAATAAATATTTGTCGTCTTTATTTTTTGTGTATTCAGTGTATTGGATTGAACGATATATAACGTTATATATAACGATATATAACGAACGATAACGAATAGTTTTGCGGCCCGTGCTAGTCACTCTCTCGGTTATCTGGCCTGCTGTGAAAAAAGTTTGGGGATTCCTGTCCTAGACGTTTCGTGTCTTTAGTGGTGTTTATTTATTCTATTTTAGAGCATAATAATTAAAATCGTTTTATGTTAAGATTCAGGGTGTTAAAAAAATTGGCTGGTCATCGTCGCGTCCGGTAAATGTTCATCATAAACAAATACCAAAAATTATTAAATAGTATATTAATTAAATAAACAATTAATAATAGTAAAAATTAATTCTAAAAATCTAAAACAACTTTTATTTTCTTCTGCCTGAATTTCCATTAAACTATGCATACCAATCACATGATGCACAGTTACACCTACCAATGGTCAGTAAAGTAGTCCATTGCCTAAGGGGAATACTTTTTATCTGTTTATCTGTTTATAAGCCGAACAATACTTTTTATCTGTTATGGAATACTAATCTGGTTAAGTTTTCAATCATCGTTTATCTTCATATATATATTGTTATTAAATTAGGTACTGTACATATAATTATATATTAATTAATTAATTAATTATAAATTAGGTACTGTATACATAATTATATATTAACTTAATTTATTGTAACTTTATTATAATTATATATATAATTTCCGCCGTCTAGCGCCACGCTATGGAGAGTTTAGGCTAGTAAGTTGAGTTTATTATCGTCTGTACAGTATGTAAATTAGGTACCGTAAGTCTAATACAGCACTAATTTTATACATTTCTTGTGAAAGAAACACTTCTTATTCAACGGCCATAAAAATTATTTATATTAATGATGTCTCCAAAGGTCAAGTTATTTTTCTGCCAAAAATTCGTTATCAGAAATTGCGGCCGTCGTTTCGTGTGCTGTTCCGCGATGAAAACCAGCTTTAAGCAACGGCGTAGTCGAACGGTACACACTCGGTAAGTAATCCTATAATTTTTTGTTTATAGCATAGTTTATACGGATTATTCCCAAAAAATTATACGTGTTTTGGAAATGTTGAGTGGAATTAGTCTAGAATCGGTTAATTTTATAGAAGAAAACCTTTCAAACAGACTTAGTCCGTAAACTTCACACGTGTCGGGCTGCGATTGGCTCATGTATTTAATGATTCCTACAACGTAAAATTCGAATAACGTGGAACGTATCTAAGCGTTATAGGGGGGTCTAATGTATAACGTTTAAAATTTTAGGCTTCATTAGCTAATAACTGTTTGAGCCTGGATGTAAAAGAAGGAAGGTTGGGCTTCGGGTTAGCAACACGTCCCTATAAAAATTATGAATGCTACGGAAACAGCAACAGTAAACAAAATTTAATATGACGGCGTTGGAGGAAACTGACAACAGTGTCTAATGTCGGAAACGATCTTTTTTGCAAGAAATATTACGAAAATCGGAACGTGGAAGCACAAGAGGTTTTCGACCAGAATGATTCTAAAACCCTGTACCGCATAGCCAATGAACTGACTGGGATGAGAAGTAACTCCAGCATTCCAATAAAAGACAAAAACGAGAAGCTTCTGATCACTCAAGATGAACAGAACAAGAGGTGGGTGGAACATTTTCAGGAAACATTTAATCAAGCAGAACCGACTATCACATACGATTTCGATATTGGGGATACACAGGATGAGCTTCAGGTGGACACTGGTGATATTACCATTGAGGAAGTGGAGCTTGCAATTAAGAGCCTAAAGAAAAGCAGGGCAGCCAGTTTGGACGAAATTGAAGCTATTTTGAAGCATGGAGAGCAGCCCATGTTGGAAAAACTAATGTTATTGTTTAACAGGTGTTGGCAATGTGAAGTGGTCCCAGGATTGGAGAAGGGGTGGTATAGAATTCCTAAGAGAAGAGATATCTCCAAGTGTACCAATTGGTGAGGTACACTTGCCTGGAAAGGAATTTTGTGTGGTCCTCCTTTAATGCCTGCAGATTGCCCTCAATCAGTGCTTGCAGGAAGAGCAAGCTGGGTTTTGCCAAGGAAGATCATGCAGCAAGGTCTTCTCCCTTCAAAATATCATGGAACAATACATTGAGTATCAACATCCATTGGCCATCAATTTCATTGATTTCAAGAAGGCTTTTGACAGTGTTCACTGTGAATCCCTCTGGCAGATCCTGTGATTATATGGTGTACCTACAAACTTTGTTACCATTTTCAAGGCCTTATACCTACATTCCAGTTGTTGTATCAAGACTGAAGGTGGTCACATGGACTTCTTTGAAATTACAACAAGAGTCAGGTAAGGTTGTGTCCTGTCTCCTTTCCTCTTCCTCATTGCCTTTAATTATATCATGTGGCGGACAGAAGAATCTGGTGCACGCATTGGGCTGGCATCCACCAGTTTGACCTGGACCATCTTGGAGATTTGGTTTTTGTTGACGATATCACCCTATTAGAGGAAAGTGAGACAATGCTACAGGACGCCATAGCTACATTGGGTCAGGAGGCACACAAAACTGGCTTCAGGATAAATGCTAAGAAGTCAAAAATTATTCATGTATGTAATGCTGTCCAAACACAGGGAGTAATTGTCAGAGCACAGCAATTGGAGGTGGTGGGGAAATTTACCTACTTGGGTAGTGTTATTTTCCAAAATGATGGCGCAGAATTGGACATGAAGTGCCACATCGAAAAATCGATGCCAGTCTTCTGGAAAATGAACAAGATCTGGTCCTCATCGTCCATCTCATTGAAAATCAAATTCCATCAGTTCACTTCCATCGTGATTCCAATAGCTGTTTATGCTAGCAAGTCCTGGAACACATCGAGAAACATCAATAGAAGATTTGATGTCTTCCAACAAAGATGCCTACAATGAATCCTACAGATCTGATATTTAGATCATATCACAAATGAAGAGATTCTCCAAAGAAGTGGGATAAGCAAACCTCATAACATTGTTGCCCATAGAAGAGTCTGACTGGGTGGCCACATTTTTCATATGGAGAACAATAGTGACCCTAAGACAGCCATGAAATGAGTTCCCCTGGTGTTAAACAACCACAAGGGTACCCCAGGAATACTTGGCATAGAACTTTTCTTCAAGGTTTGAAGATGCTCAATATGACTTGGAAGCTGAAGCCCTCATCCATGATTGAAATCGATGGAAGATGGTATGCAACCTAGCATTGGAGGTACCACTACTATTACTACTACTACTACCTACTTGCAACAAGGAAACAGTTATTACTACACCATTAAAAGAAAATAAATGTTTTTCGGAAGTTGAAATCTTAGTAGACTAGAATATCACACACTTTAAATTGCAATACTTTAGCATCAAACGAATACACTATTTCTGTCTTTTTTCAAATTTAAATGACCAGTAATCTTCATCATTTTTACTACTTAACTTTCACTATAGACCTTGACAAATTCCTTTTGCCCCAGGCCTTGCAAAAGTTCTAGCCGGTCTCTAACAGACATAACTGGTAACGTGGCAATGTGACACATTGGAGTTAATCTATCTTCTAGAATTTTCTATTTAATTAATTCAAAATTAATTTTTTATTATTAATTTTTATGTAAAATTATAGCAGAATTTCCTACATTCAGATGGGAGTCTGATAATTAATGTGGTCAAATGGAAAATTGTGTATATATTTTTCTGTTCTTTAATAAAATGGTCTTCATTATTAGAGAATCTAACTGAATATATATATATATGTTGTTGTTATTAGAAAGATAAAATTTAAAAAAAATTTTTGTAACATAGTTTTATTATAATATAGATTAATCAACAATAAACTTACAAAATTATAATCTAATTTATTTTAAAAAATACACAAAATCATAAGACTAGATTCTTATTGCCTATTTACAGGAAGTTGCAGAATTATCCCCATGCTTGTGTCTTTGCATAATGTAACACTAATTTTCCATCTGATCCAAAACACTGAAAAACATTAATAAATTTCAGATATTTGACTTAAATGTTTCTCATTAATCAACATAATATACTGTATATATATATAATGAGTTATAATACCTCATATATATTTCTAACTTCTTGATCTGGTGAAGGTGCAAAAGCTTGATTTACATAAAGAAACTAATAAAGGAAAAAAAAGTTTTTAATTACTTAATAAATGGTATAAAATATTTAAATATTAATAAATCTACTTCCTATAAATTATTATTTCTTATCAATTATAAAAGTAAAGTCAATAAAAATTCTATAAATCTCAAAAATGATTGTGTGAGCTTCATAGAAAAGTTTTACTAAGCAAATACTTTAGAAAAATCAAACATTTTTGTTAGAATGTTTACTATTATTTATTATCAATGATGGTTTTACATCTTTTGCATGGTAGTATTGTGGTACTACTACACAATACTACTGTGCAAACCTTTAAAAATGCAGTGTAATCTTAATTTTCAAATGTTTTTGGTCCTCTTAAATGACCTTCCTCGGGATAGAAAGAAACAAATTACAACTTAAATATAAAAACAAAAGCTGGAGTCTAAATTTTTAAATTGTAATTTATTTCTTTCTATCCTGAGGAAAGTTGTTTAAGATAACCGAAAACATTTGAAAATTTAAACTATACTGAATTTTTAAAGGTTTGAATGGTAGTATTGAGGTTTATGACAAATGCATTTTGCTGAAAAGTGGTTTTACATCAGAAATAATTATCTTCTCATGCCAGTTTCTACCAAATAAACAATTAAGAGCACTGTCTATTGGTGTTAATAAAGTTCCAATGAGTAAAAACACAAAAATAAATACAAAATATCTCACAACTACTTTTGACAATTTACAGAATGTCTTATTCAGGAAAAACAAAAACAAATTTTACAACATTGATATAAATTTTAAGTTATCATTATATTTTAATTGGAATGTACAGTATGTGTTAAATTTAAATGGTGCATTATCAAATTATACATTTAACCCTTGTCTGGATAAGCTATTAATATTTTTATAACACAAAAAGATAAGGCGAGGCCAATGGACTGAGTAATGTCTTTGGCATGATACATGTTTTTCTTTAATGTTATTGTTAATTGTTATCACACTATTAGTACAAAACATGTTTCTTTTAATATTTTGTAATATATTATGCCAACAAATTTTATTTGCAGTTATCTTTACCTGTATGATAAAAAAGTGTCTTTACTGAATGTTCTCTGCATACACTAATGTCATACACATCAGAATGTTGTTTTTGCATTCAAGACTTGTTCATAGGGCCACAAAGCATCTTATGGCAATATGAAATTTTTAAATTAAAAAAAAAATGAAAAAAATATTTATTGTAATCATAGGTTTACATTAGCTTTAATAAATAGTTGTAAATAAAATGTAAAATGTTTTATTAGATAATTTAAGTCTTTTTGTTCTCTAAGTAAGTCTAAAAGTAGAGTACAAGATATATATTTGCATATCTTAATTCAGTTTATATAATAAATTGCTATACATTCTGTGTTATCCAAATTTATTATAGTATTAGGTATCCTCAGTCCAAATTAGATAATCAAGATTCTACTGTATACTAAATTATAATTTCTTAAGATACATATTAAAAATTTTATTTGTACGAATAATCAGATCTAATACTTGTATAGACAACTTGCATGTGACATATCAGGGTACCAGATGTACGTGATTGTGCATGTGCATTTTGGCCAGCACCATATTTGTGATGTTTCCGTTCTGTTATAGCATTACCTGATACAGGAAAGAGTAACCAAACTTTAGATGGGAGAAGGCATAAACTTTGAGTGTTTCACCTAATGAAAGGATATGGTGTAAGAAAATTTTAAAACAATAAAACAAATTTAAAAATTACAGAGAAGAAATTACCAAATATAGAAGTAATGCTGTGCAATAGTTAATAAAACTGTTATAAAATGTACATTTTTACTTTCCTGACTCTTATATATAAGAGAGAAAGTATGGTGATCAGTCAAAACATAACCTCCCAGATTTTTACATTTTTGAACCCAGGAAACTTTGAAATGTTGAGAAATGCATTAGGGGTGTTTTTGCATGTATGGATGTTTGTTTGTGTGGGGGGTACAATTTTGTGGGTTCCTTGATATTGTTCATTGTCTTTGAAGCTTAATAACTCCTGTGCTTTTTGTTGAAAATTTCTGAAATTTTGCAGAGAGATTTAAGTCTTTTTGTTCTCTAAATCAGTCTAAAAAGTCAAGGGGGTGGGGGAGATAGAGGGAGTTGGGTGACATATCTCAAGTATGGCCGGACTTAATGATGATTTTACTCATTATTTGCATTTATAATTTTTTAATAAAACTCATCTGTATCTCTTTTTCTTTAGCACTAGGTTTTTGTATTGTTGTACAGACTATAAATCCATCAACGAGTTGGTTAACTTTCCTGTACATTTAAACCTGCATGTGGAGCTATCTGTTATGATATTTTACTAAAAAAATTTTTAATAGTTTCAATTATTATAATATATAAAAACTTTTTTAGTAAAATATCATAAAAGATAGCTCCACATGCAGTTTTAAATGTAACAGGAAAGTTAGAAACTCATTGATGGATTTTTTCAGATGACCTAGTGGTACAGTTTGTTTTTATGTACTTAAAGATATCTTGCTAAGATAAGTTTGTTGTAAAGAACTATTCTCCAAAATATTTGGATCAATCCAGTCACTTGTTACAAAATTATGAACTTCAAGTGATTTGTATGCTTCCACATGATTAATGTTAAAAATTGGGTTATTAAGAGAAGGTGTCACCATGTTCTATCAGTCATGAACTATGATGATCTACGAACAAACTCAAGTCACCTACGTACAGATCAGCTCCATCACACATTGCAATTTTACTTTTGTACCAGTTGGCATCTTGAGCAGTACAAGTTGTTAAATAACCTGGTAAAAATGCATGTTTTGCCATCTTCTACATGTGATAAATGTCAAGACAAAAGCCAAACCATATACACCACCATAAACAGCATGGCGCAAATATGGCACAGGAGGTGGAGTGATGACAATTGTCACGCAAAATGACGTTCATGCAAGTTCTCTATTACTTAATTCAGTTTTCATAATTATTACAAAAACTTTTACCATATAAGCGTTAAATTAAATACGTATGTCACTAGATTGACGAGCTCTTTCGATGACATACACTTTCATCTTCTTCAGGTCATTAGAAGATATAAGATCCTTTTTTTAAATACAAAATTTAAAACATTCCAATCTTAATTAACATTTTGGAATAACAGCAACGGTAGAATATAAGAAGAATATTTAAATAAAAACACACGCGTTTTTTACTGCACATGCGTTAGACGTTTCTATATTGTGGATTTAGTTGCGATGTTTTATATAACTGTACAAACTGATCCACAAAGGGGGCAAATCCAGTGTGGGGGTGTTGCAGGGCTTTAATACGTTGGTGATGAGGGCTTACCAGATATATACAAGATTCTTGTTGTTGCAATGTTTTATTATGACCACATCATTCCACAGAGGGGTATGCTTGCATTGTAGCACCATTCTGGCGAGTTCTGTGTCATTCCTGCCTTCCCTGATGGAATATTGATGTTCTAAAATACGGTTAGCTAACATTCTGGTTGTCGCACCAATATAATGGGTGCGACCGCCTAAATCATTCTCTAATGGGACTGAATAAACCCTCGATTTTTCAATGGTGGATAAAGGATCCCTGTTGTTGGACAGTAACCTCTTAAGATTCGGCCGCGGAGAAATCGGCAGAAACAAATCATGTCGCCTGAAAATACGACAAATACGGAGGGTAACACGGCCAGAAAATGATATCGTGGGCAGGACTATTGTAGACTCCTTCGGACGGTGTAGCGTGGTGGCGGGAAAGAGTGATGTTTTTACCTTATTTAAGATGTAATTAAATTTGGCTTTGCTGTAGCCTGCCTCATTTATCGTTTGGCAGATAATACTAAGTTCAGTGAGCTTATACTCAAGCTGCTACATACTGTCCAACTTTTTATCTTTTGTTACCACTATATAATTACCATTTGTTTAATGTATATAATCCTATACTTACAATATATTCAAATTTTATTACTGTGATCATACAAACAATTATTAGTTTTCTGATTTATGTTTTCTCATATATAAATATTTTTGTAACTTAATACAATCTGTAACACTATTGATTTGTTGTTTCCTCATTTTCTGGTGATGCTCACTGCGGTACCAGAACATGTATAAAATTATACCATAATAAACAATGATTGATTGATTGATTGATTTATTGAGTGTAGGTACAATGGTGTGGTGTTCGACGGCAATGGT
>NW_019386577.1:50424-51674 GCF_000671375.1 Centruroides sculpturatus | reverse complement strand
TAAAAATTCTCTAATTAGTCTGGAAACGGGGGACCTAATTCTTGCATTCTGTGAAAACGGGTAAGATTAGCTATAATGTAATTATCTTAATCTTCACTATCGTTACTTTTTGCCCAGCGAAGCGGGTCCTTGCAGCTAGATTCTAGATTACTTAGAAAAACAGTCTTTTATATATATAAAAAAACTATATTACATACAAATAAAAACCCAGCAAAGCAGGTCCTTGCAGCTAGTCTTGTAATAAAATTCACATGTCAAAAAAGGTTATTTTAGTAAGATTTGAGATTTTTTCTATAATTTTCCATTATCATTTTTTATTGTTATTATTAAAAACATTTTCTTTAAATTTAGTGCAATATTAATGATACTGATTTATATTTTTTCAAAAAATATTATCCTAATTATAAACATTCCATCAGCTAGTTATTTCTGTCAATTAGTCATCTGTTAACTCTCTTCTGCTCAAAAAATATTACAGGAAGTTATTCCAGAGGAAGAAGAAGAGAATACTTCAAATAAAAATTAACCCCATAGGCTTCGGACATGTAAAATGCAGCAATTCACAAACATTTTTAGAATCAGGTGGACTCTGAAAATGTTTGTGAATTGCTATATTTTACGTTTTGCTGGAAGCTGAAGAGGTTTAGTGGTCTAAAGATACTGTTTTACTTCATCTATATATATAAAAATGAATGTTTGTGTGTGTCCTTCATGCATTACCACACCATTTATCCAATTGCAGAAACTTTGAGAAGCTGTCTAATATACTCCTGTAAAGGTTTCTGGTGTAGTACGATTGCCATGAAGCTTTGGGAAGTTTTTTAATACACTCCCGCGAAGGTTTCTGGCATTTATCCTATGATAGATAGCGCGCGTTCAAGCAGTGTGTGTTTGATCGATTTCAAATTGTGAAGACCATTTCCCCCCTTCAAAAAATATCTCTATATATGCATTAGTGAACTGTTATTTATGATATTTGTAATAATTTTTGTTTAATCACTTTATTTCAACTTTTTTTGCTAATTATGTATTCACTTGAACTTCATTAACACCGTAACTGTACCCCGAACAACAACCGAAGTTGTAGGAAGAAATTCGCGTATTTTACCAATCTAGGTATCCCCCTTTTCCAAATTTTAATATCAACTCAAAATAATTTAAAAAGACAAATTACAATAAAATGGTTTATTATCCAACTATCAGAAATTTCACAACATGCCAAGGAAGAGAGGAAGGAGCAATTAAATAAT
>NW_019386577.1:37921-49543 GCF_000671375.1 Centruroides sculpturatus | reverse complement strand
GCCTAAATAGGGGCCAGTTTCCCTTAAAAACACCTCCCAGAAGGCATTCCCCCTAGGCAGATCGCCCAAGTGTTTTGTTGCCATAACTTAAAAAACAAACTCTTTCCGTAAGGAACAAGAAATTGATCTAAAGTTGATTGTCTTACTCTTTTAATCAAAATTTTTCTCAAATGCGATAGCGCGTTATCGTTTTCTATTGCCACTATGACTTTTTCCTTTCTTGGATGTCATATTGATTAAATATATAAATCACAAAACTGAAAAAAGAAGTATAGCACAAACACTCGGAAAAGCAATGCTTAACTCGCGCATGCCTAACATCAACTAAAATTTGACACAAAATACCGTTACGTTCGTTATCCGAGACAAAACTTTTGCAAAATAAAAGTTCGTTAACCGATTTGGTCGTTAACCAGGACATTCGTTAACCGAGGTTCCACTGTATTGTATTTGATTACAGAAGAGATATAATGAAATGTAGCAGCTACAACTTTTTAAAATATTGATCTAGAGTGGCCTGCTTCTGTTTTTAGTACAAGTTTCTGACATTAAGATTCAAGGAAAAACATCATGGAATATTCAGGCCAATACAGTGTAGAAAATCTATATATACTTATGATATGTTAAGATGGTGCAGAACTTCTTTGGAAAGTAGAGATATCAGACAAAGACCATCTATTTATACTGTTTTTAAAAACCACCAACTGACTATTTTTTTCTAACCAATCACAACAATAAATTTAATATTTTGAGAAGAAATCATTTTTGAATTTAAATTCAAAACTATTTACAGTTGAAATTTGTCAGTCAATCAAAAGCATAATTTCAATTTCCAAATGTTAAATGAGTTGGAAAATCAACACTGGAATCAAACTTAACAAATTTCATTTGTAATCTAAATTTTCAAAATTTCAACTCTAAAGTTCATTATCATTGGTTGTCAAGCTAATTAACTTCATAAGTTTCAGTATTAATTCTCTATTTCAATAATATCGTATGTTACACCACCCTTCTTTAGAAACTACAGGATTCCTGTCCATGCAGCTTTTGAAAACACTATTGGTCAATGGTCTGATCATTTTAAGGGATAAAAATTGTTTCACGGGACTGATATTTTGTAACATCTCATGCATATTATGTAGAAATTTTTAACACGTGTCTTATGGGTAAAATGATAAGACTGCAGAATTTGAATCAACTTGGGCAGGAAAACATTTTATGTGGGAACATCTTAATTGAATTTTACTGTATAATGTCATTTTGAGACCCCTGGCAAATGCCAGGTTTGCCCATGTGTTAAATTTAAAACATCCCTTTACACTGTTTTATTGACACACCTTTAGTTTCAAGTTCCTCATTCACATGCTGCTCACTTAGCATGGAAATAAATTGTTCCTGGAAATCTGCTAACAGAAGCTCATTCCCTTCTGGTGAGGCAATATATTTTAGCATGTACCACTACAATGTATAGCTTGCTGTAAACATAGATGTACTGTACATTATAGATGGGTCGTCAGATGGCAATGAGGTCTACTTGTTGAGCTTATTTTCTTGTATTTTTATTCTCTGAGCAGAAAGTGAGACATTTAAGCATCCCAGCAGGACAATGTAGGACATGGACTTAAAATGTATGACTTCCATTACACACACACACACACACACACACACACAACACTATCCTTAGAAATGTAATGGACATCTGTATTTTGTATTTAAAAGTGAACTGGATAATAATCATATTTTAAATGTAAAACCATACATCCTAAACAATGTAATATAAAATATGAAGGCATCTGCAATTCATCATTTTTATGCCACTTATCATTAATACGCCTCAATCCAAAAAACATGAGAGTTTGAACATGATATCATTATCATAAATAATAAATAATTGTTTTATTGATGATCTGATATTGCATTAGTTACTTTCATTACAATTTTATTTGTGACAATGTTTTTTGATACAGTAGTACCTCAGGATACGGAATTTTCAGGATACGATGTGAAATTTGAACATATTTTTGCTCCATGGTATGAACAAAAACTGACCATGTGACATTACATTAGTTTGCAGTGCCACCACCATAATCATGTGTTCCTTCTGTTCATCAGTCTCAGTCTGCGTGTTTGCTTCCTCGTGGAAGGATCTCGCTCGATAAAAGAAATCTTGAGGTATTATCAGAAAGTGACTGATTTTATTGAAAAAAAACATCCCAAAAAAGATTTGCCCTATATTGCTGCTCAGTTTAATGACATTTGTCTAAGTCATTTTAGAAACATTTTAAAAAGTAGGCAAAGCCAAACCTCTTTGGATGGATATTTTACCAAGCGACCTCTATCCAGTGAAAGTGTTGGTGGAAATGAAGGAAAGAAAGCAAAAAGCAGTGAATAAAAAATAAAAAGAAATATATATATATAAAACAGAAAAGATAAAAAAATTAATGTTAAATTATTTTTAAGTTATTTATACATTTACAACTACAAAATGCATTTTTCAGTGTTTTCTCTTACTAAAGTTTTTTTTTTCAATGTATTACTTAGCTTTAATTTGAGTGTGTTTTTCGTATTGAAATGGATCATTTGGTTTTGCATGTAATCATATGGAGAAAAATAATTTACCTTATGGCATTTTCATGATACAATCTCAGTTTAGAAACAGATTAATTTCATATCCTGAGGTACTACTGTATTACTATTCACAAAATACATATACATAGATTATTGTGAAATAATTTAAATAGAATTTTTTAGTGTAGTTCAGGCTTAAAAGTTTTTTGAAAGCATTTATCATTCAATAGCTGTAGATTTAGAATATCATGACAAAAATGGACTAAGCAAAATTGTATTATTGTTATTTTAACTCGTAAATTTGTCTTAAAAACATTTTTTTTACTTAAAGTTGAAAGTTCTTCCTAATCTGTTTATTGTAAAAAGGAAAATAGCTGTATTAAATATAATAGACTCTAACATAATGCTTTGTTTAATTTTTCATATAGAACATTTAAGCATCTATTAAAATATTTACCTCATTGACTAATAAAGTTCTGATTATGTATTTACCAATTTTTTCTTCAAAAACCAAGAAACTTCTCACAACTATGTCAATGAAATATTTAGTAATACTAAAATTCAACATTATCTTAATATGTGTAGCAGTTAATTGCACAATAAATGTACTCATTAAACTATGACTCAGCTTCTTAGAAGCCACTTAATGTTCTGCATGATAAGTTTTAAGCAGAGACTATATTTGTTTTTGTTTTTACACGTTACAGATAAGGAATATTTTATGATGGAAAAAAATTAGAGCAGTTTCATTAGATATAACTACTATAACTATATAACTAGGTTTAAATTTGTTTGAATACAATATGTAACTAGTTATAAATGGAGATAAATATTTTTGAAAAATTTTTAAATTATAAATAAGAACTTCTATTCTCTGTAGACATAAAATTCATTTTATGTCTACAGAGTTAGATAAACCTGTTACCATATAAAAAATCTGACTTGACTTTTTGATGAGAATGTTGTAGATCATAAATGTAAATTTATGATCTATGACATTCTCAGATCAAAATGTACATTTTAAAAACAGATCATAAATGTTTATAAAAAAAAAAAATTAATAAATTTTATCAATTGAATTCTTAACACACATTTCCAGACTGACTCATTGTTACTAAGAAAAAATGAATACAACAGAACTATTTAAATTTTATGTTCACTTCTTAAATAAACCTGTCTAAAATGGCACTGACCAGAATTTTCTGTTTTGGTAAGTTTCCATTTTGTAGAAAATTGTTCTAATTAATGCAGGAAAAAAGAAAGGTTGAAAACAAACACCTAAAACTTGTATTCAGAGTTGCTTCTCCAATGAAAGAATTACATGTTTCAAAGATATATTGAAAATACTAAAATGTATGAAGTGTCAAGAGAAATAGTAAACAAGTTGAATGGTTGTTGTATTGATCATTCTAAGTAAAAAAAAAGTTCATATAAATATGTTTCAAATTCAGAATACATGTGGAGATACAGTAGCTTAAAACTGGCACTGACATTAGGGCAGGTATTAAAATATTAGAAATGACTTACTATTTTTATTTATTAACTATATGAATAACACAAAATATAACTCATTGACATTCAATAATTTATAAAGAATGTACAGTTTGCAGGCATGGTTTGAAAATGCCACCAGCAACCTCAATACACTTTGCAACTTGTAATAGTGAGTGTTGTTCTTTTGAGGTTGTTATGGTGTTCTTTGATATTACACAACATTATTCATAATGCCAGCAAGCAGTTTGTGATTATGTGTATTTTCCTTTTCATCCACTCCAAAAACTAAACTCTAAAAGTTAAGTTTAGAGACCTGGGTTGCCAAGGAATGAGGACTACCATAGCCAATCTATCATTCAAAGAATGTTTGAGTGAAGTGTTACACCATATGTGGCTATAATATGCAGGAGTTTCATCATGCTGAGAAATATACCAATCTTTGTAACCAAAGGAGCCACCTCCAATTATAGTAATACTAGTAGAAGGTTGTTTTGCAGAAAGTATAAATATTAATAGTGTAACGAATATTCGGTTACTATTCGGTATTCGGCCTGAGGCCGAATATACTATTCGTTACAATACTAATTTTCAGCATATATAGAAAACAAATCTTTATGCTTGTCATCTTTATTAGATCCAAAATTCAAAATGAAATTTCAAAAAGAAGATATAGTAGAAGAAATAAAAATATGGGCAATTGATAGCATAGATGATGTTGATAATTCAAAATCTCAATAAGAATTAAATTCTGAAGCTTATACTTCTGGAGATGATCAAGATGGAGATGAATCTCTAAGTTTTTCTGATTTATTTGATGAATTAGCTTCTGGTAAACGAAAGAATGAAGAATAGCACGTTTCTAAAAAGAAAGAAAAAAACGAAAGAAACGAACAAACGTTTCGATCAAGAATTAGAAACATATTTACATTTACCCCTTAAAGACAGTGACCTATTTTTATGGAGAAGTTCAAAAGAACTTTTTCCTAATTTGTGCAAAATAGCTATGAAATATTTAACCCCTTATAATAAATTTGTGTTTCTTTAGTAATAATGTAATATTCTCAGTGTTAAATAGTCAAAATTTCAAATTAACTTGCACTTGTTATGATACAGTAAATAATTTTTGTTTTTTGNCGCATGCGGCCCGCGGGCCGCGGTCTGTGCATCCATGATGTAAATAGAAATATATGGTGGAGTCAAAAATACAGTATATTGAATTTTCAATATAATTTTTTTATTACATTAATGGTAAAAGTATTTACAGTCAAACCTTGGTTTTTAAACATAATTTGTTCCTAAAAATTGTACTAAAACCAAAACAAAACTTCCTATAAGAAACAGTATAAAATGAATTAAGCTGTATCTGATCCTAATAATGAAGCCTTTTTTTTTTTAAATGTTTTTAGCTTTATTTTATGCATAAAATGCCCACAAATGCAATGTAATATTATATATAATAAAATTGAATTTTATCATAACGAGTTTGCTTCAATTTCCTTTCTTCTGAGATCGCAGCAATGCATGACGGGTAAGCTAGTTGTATAATAAAAACACTAATCATCATGTAAATCATGGTTGCACAGACTTATGAAGACTAGGGGCTACTCGGGCAAATCATGAACTGATAGCGGGCCGGCCGCCAGAAGTATATACGTATTAAGATTAACGCTTATATGGTAAAAGTTTTTGTAACAAATTATTAGCGTGCTGTCTATCACTATATTATAGATATTTTTCATAATTATAATTGTAAAGAATAAAAATATTTACCAATGATTCAGATTCATCTAATTTTAAGTATCGACGAATAAATTCAATAATCCAGCCTATCTTGTGTGTCGATTCTACGGCCCACTTCTTTTTTTTCATGATTGGAGCATCTGCTGTAGCTTTCAGTAAAATGTTAACTTTGAAAGAGAAAACAATAATAATAATAATAAATAGATTTCATAAATCACAGAAAAACATAAAATTATCATTAATTAAAATATTTTTAATATAAGAAAATTTTAAAACAATAAAACAAATTTAAAAATTACAGAGAAGAAATTACCAAATATAGAAGTAATGCTGTGCAATAGTTAATAAAACTGTTATAAAATGTACATTTTTACTTTCCTGACTCTTATATATAAGAGAGAAAGTATGGTGATCAGTCAAAACATAACCTCCCAGATTTTTACATTTTTGAACCCAGGAAACTTTGAAATGTTGAGAAATGCATTANCGCATGCGGCCCGCGGGCCGCGGTCTGTGCATCCATGATGTAAATAGAAATATATGGTGGAGTCAAAAATACAGTATATTGAATTTTCAATATAATTTTTTTATTACATTAATGGTAAAAGTATTTACAGTCAAACCTTGGTTTTTAAACATAATTTGTTCCTAAAAATTGTACTAAAACCAAAACAAAACTTCCTATAAGAAACAGTATAAAATGAATTAAGCTGTATCTGATCCTAATAATGAAGCCTTTTTTTTTTTAAATGTTTTTAGCTTTATTTTATGCATAAAATGCCCACAAATGCAATGTAATATTATATATAATATAATACAGTATTATATATAATAAATTTTTGTTATTTAATTTGACTTAATCACCTTTAAACATGAAATTCTTGGATACCATTTATTATATGAATGTCAATTAACACTAAAACAATTAAAAACATTCATGATTATTAAATGTTTTCCTTGGCAAAATAAGGTGGTGTATTTGATTTACATTACTGCTGAGGGTATGCTTGTCAATTAATACAGTTTTTATTAATTAATTAATTAGATTTAAAATCACTTGCATATCAAAAAATATTAGTAGTATCTTTCCACATGCGCATTGAAATCTAAGTTAAACAGCAATGTCATTGATGATTTATGTCATGATATCTAATGTCGCAAGGTGATCTCAATGCCGATAAGTTCAAATCTGTAGTCTTGTTAACTATTCAGGCTGTCATCTTTCTTTAACATAGGAAGTATAGAGAGCTCTGGCTAAGCTCTTGCCAAGTAGCTTGTTTGGCAATGGGTGAAATTAAGAATTTGAAATTCCGTTCATGAACTGATTTGTTCAAAAAGTGAGTTGTTTGAAAACCCAGGTTTGACTGTAAATACTTTGAAAATAAATGAAAAAAAGCAACTTCTCCACCTAAATACTTATGATAGCATCCAAACTCTTGTCAAAATAGAAGCAGAAGCCATGTTTTTGTCACATCTTTTAAGGGCTTTAAATGCTGTGGCTTCCAGTAGACATTTCTGGTCAGCAAATATCTGTAATACAAGAAGGGTGTAACAGTATTTTCCCATCTCACTTCCTTGATTTTTTTCTATTGCCTAAGATAGAAGAAAAGTTGAAGAGATACAGATTCTAATAACCAACAGAATGGAAGCCACAATGAGAAAAGCCATTAGACATGAAAAAATAGTTTCCAGAACTATTTTGACAAGTGGTATAAGTACTAACAAAAGTGTGCAGGTGCAAAAGGATCTTACTTTGAAAGTGTGAAAGTTTCTGTGTGTTGTATAATAAAATTTATCCCAACAATTCCATTTATTTTTTACTCTATTACAAAATAACACATTATACTATTTTTATTTTATATTTTTCATATTTTTGTTATTCATAAAATTAAGAAAATAACAAAAGCAAATTGCTGATGAGTAGCTGCCATATAAATAATTCTCAGAACAAAAAACCCTGTTCAATATCATTCAATATTGTTTTATTTTCATAATATATGTTAATAAAATATTTATAACTTATAGCATTTAATTTAATAAATTTAAATGTCTTCTATATCCGAATATGGAATTCTAACTCAAAAAGTCAAAATTGATCTAAATTTGTAAACTATAATTAATTTCTAACTTTAGTAAAGAGAATCATAACATAATATAAATTATTCAAAGTATATTATAGCTGTTATATTATAAATACAAATGCGGGGAGAGACAAACAGGTAGACTCCATACTCTTTCTTACTAGCATATTTTTGTAATCTACAGTTTTCCAATTTATTCTATATGTCAATAAATTTGATTTCAGTTGAAAATAATTTATTACTTAATTTAACTTTCTTTAGAATTTTGTACAAAAAAACATATCTAATAATAAACAGACTAGTAGTTACAATAAATGAAGTCAGCCAGTTTAGACAAGAGAGATGAATAACATTCCAACATCATTCATGAAAATTATGACGATTTGGATTGGAATAAAACTCGCGATCTTTCAGAAAGTCGACGCAGTTTCTGGCCAGCAACATAGTGCAGAACATTCTTTTCGTTCTTTTTTTGAACTGCAAGATTCTGAGCGATATGTCCGGCAAAGCGGCCGAACGCCCAAACCGAAGATGCATTCCATTTCTAGCAAAATGGGCCACTTTGCCAGTTTTCATCTGGTCCCACCAAAGCCACTTTACCAGGCAAGACACCCTTCGACCGGATGCAGTCTGACATACAGAACACAATTTCAAATTTAAATCCCAACATGCCGCTATTTTACAGTCAAATCCAACATATTAAATAGAAAATTTGAGATTCAACCAAAAATGCAAATTAAATTTGTTTACAGAATATTTTGTCTGTTATAGTATTAACAAATTTAAGTTTAATTAAAACAAAGTATGAAATTCCACCTTAAAAAGTCAATAAACCACAAGTAAGTTTTCATTACCTAAATTTTTAGGTACAATTCAACCTCCGAAGAAGACTGTCGGGACCTTATTAGAGACCCATGGGAGAAAAAAGTCACAGGAACCATACCTTTACAGGCAACCCTTGGCAAGATACAATCCCTCGAAATCATATCATGCAAGACTGCGAATCGTGTCGCTCCTCCAAGCATTTACTATTTATCCCACGTGACCACATAGCCTGCTCCACGTTGGTGAGTACCGGACATTATATAGTTTTATGAGGGGCAGGGGTCCACTCCCACCCAGGCACCGGCACAAAAGCGTACGACTACAGGCAAAACGTCAGCAGAGGCAAGCGATGGCGAGCTCCAATGATGAAGAGCACGGAGAACGAGCAGTATACCGATACATGTTAAAAACAAACCTTTGGAAACGAATATCTCGCAAAGGGTCACCCGTACCATAACAAGTATGGTTCCTTTGACGGCACGACTTTTTTCGCTCGTATAGGGTAGGGGTCTACAATTCTGGGGTGTGCAAAACCCCTCATTCAGAGCTCGAATCTTATCATTTTTTTGTGTTTCTTGGGATAGACCATAATGCAAATATGTATAGAATTTGAAATTTGACTTATAAATTATTTACTTTTGTCAGTTGAGATATTCGCTTGTTTATCCTTCTGTTCTTTGTTGCCATTTTCGACGGGAGAAGTGTTTTCTTCTACTTCATTTGGTTCTGTTTCTTCGTTCTCTTGGTCGGCCATCATTCATTTCTTCTCGTTCGATTTACTAAAAACTATTCTTTTCAAACATCGACCATCGACATAAAAACAGATGACAACAATTAACAGTGTTGCCAACCTAAACTTCATTTTTAAGCAATAATTGCCACCTGTTATTTTTTCACAAGGAGTTATAAATTTCATTTTTCGTTAAAAGTTATCACCCTTACGAATGCATATTAATATTTTACGTTAAAATTTCAGAAATAATAATTATAAATAATTTATTGTTTATTATTGCTCTCGAAAATGTTTTCATTTCTAAAATGCTTAGTTTCGTCCGTTTTTCCTCCTTCGGACGGCTGTATTAAGATTATAATATATTATATTATTTTATAGAAAGAAAAATAAAAATTTTCTTAATGTAGGAAGACAGGAAGACGGGAAGACGAACTTAATTAGACATAACGGCGTACAATGCATTTGAATCGGAGTGAATTAAGTTCAAATGCAATATGCTCTGTTCTAATAATTATTATTTTGTTTGAGTCGTTGCTAATCTTTCCGTTAAAGGAGTAGTTTAAAAATTAAAAATTGAAATTAATTTTCAAAATAAACGCTTGATATCACACTTTTCTAAAATATATTACAAAATGTCGATGCCAATCCCGCACATACAGTACGTAACAAATAAATAAACGTCGGAAGCGTCGCAATTCACAAACAAATAAAATAAAATGGAAGATGAAAATTTCAGAGCCCGACAATTTCTATTTTATTCGTATTTTGAAACTTGTCATTCGTTTTGTTCCAGCAACAGAAAGTTTACGGTAGAATTAGTAATAATTGTATAGTAAAACGCGAGAAAAACACTTTTTAAACTCTTGAACGTAAATTTTATTTCTCGCTTTAAATCGACGGCCGATATTAAACTGTTTCTAATATAGTCCACGGGATATTTGTTTTCATATTTTAGCGACAACTTCTCACGTAGCAGACTAGAGTCCTAAAGCCCCTTAACCGCTATCCCACTATCATTAGCATCCCACTATCTTTCCCACTATCTTCAGCATTCGCACTATCATTAGCATCATTTACAATCACATATACAATGGTCACATCGGAGACCCTCGCTTGGTGCTTGTTTGGATCCTCGCCCACAAAGGGATCACCATCAACGAAACAGTCTACAGGATAGCCAAAACTCGTACGACCCCAACAATCGTCACAAAACATAACACACCGGTATACCCCTTGACCAATAATATCAATACAAAGGATAACAGGGTGCAAAAGAGACGCGGTGGCAACAATCCTAGAAAAAAGACAATTTCTCTGGTGTGACCAGTTACCAGTAATTTACAGCTTCATTAGCTAACATAGTCTATGTTAGTGAAACTATAAATTACTAGAGCCGGACTAATACACTACTAATCAATCAGTTTTTATACTCCCACAGATTACTAACGACGGATAAATGTAACTTATGCTCACTAAAACTCGACATCCACAGATTATACGATTGTGGCACGGAGAGCTACAACAGAACTACAATTGCTAGAAGGTAGTGGTAGCGTTCCGTTGTCATTGGTTTGTTTACTTAGCTGCTTGACAAGGAAAAGCGACCAGTGTGTCCAATATTACTAGATAATACGGTTGGGGATCAGAATTTTCTGTCTACTACCATTTTTGCTCACTAGGAACACTGCGGCTAGGATTTGGACGGAAAACGGGCTAGTGCGTACGAAACAGTATATAAAACCGATACGTAAATCGACTTTTAAATATATCTTAAGACCTTTCAGAATGTAAGTAAATTCAGAAAAAGGAATTGTTAAGCCTTATTTTCAAAATTATAGGGCCGCACTTACATATATTTTCGTTAAATAAAATAAATTAAAAATACGAGTAAAAATTAAATCCCGGCATTGTGACGATGCGACAATAATTACTCGTTTAATTTAAAGTACTGTATATGCTCTCCATCTTCAAATTAGTAGTGCCTTGCACCTATACATCATACTTTTCCTTTAGTAATCGCATAGTGCCGGTCATTTATCTAACTCAGTGGTTCCCAACCTTTTTTCATTAGCGTACCCCGTGACATGTCATATCTCTAGATTGTACCCCTCATTTAAGAAATTTAGTGAGTAACCGTATTGTTAATTTTACATATTGTAACTTTAAATTAAAGAAAAAAAA
>NW_019386577.1:13919-36075 GCF_000671375.1 Centruroides sculpturatus | reverse complement strand
GAGTTAGTGTTGTTTGTTTATATTTATTTATAACTTATAACATGCACAAAATAAAAAAGAAAATAATATTAATCACATGTATTCACAATTTATAATTACAAAGATCAGCACACGTACACGTCTACCGTCGGAGAATCCTCGCACATCCGAGGGTCTGACCCTACCTATCCTTCTTTTTAAGCGCTCGTCTTTGCTCTTCCCTTTCTCTTTCCTCTATAGCTCTAATCCATGTATGCCTGTGCATACATCATAATTGCATACATCATAATACGCGCTCACGATACTTTCGATTCGTCACTTTTCCGTCCTAGAGTTTCCATTTTACAATTACGTGACTCAGCCTGGTGATAACTGAGAAAAGAGACAGATAGGACGTCGATACAAGTCACAGTTATGATTTCACAGATTCGAGACAGTTCGATAGCCCGAACGGTCCCATGCTTTCGCCCGTGCACGCTAAGTGACTTTCATTACACGCATTTAGCTTTCCGAAGTCTACGACAACAATTGTTTGGCATTGACGGGCGCGAATTTCGTGCCAATAAGCTGCCTCGACTTGTTCGATTATGTTATCAACTTAATTTCATATTTATTTTCACATTTTCACTTCGCGGTCCTTCTCTGTTCTTTTTCCGTTATTTACACGTGTAGGCCATTTCATTGTTATTTACATTTGATATCATCATTTATCACATACTTCCATGACACTCTTGTCTGTCCGCTACAACTGCCAAGAATTAACGCGATTGGCGTAGTGACAGCGGGCCTTGCCATAATGAGGTTTGCGCGCCAATTTTCGTACGTGCGTTAATCGAGCCGAATAGTTTGGCCGAATATTCGGCTATTCGGCCACGCTCCTGGCCGAATATTCGGTATTCGGCCTGAGGCCGAATATACTATTCGTTACAATACTAATTTTCAGCATATATAGAAAACAAATCTTTATGCTTGTCATCTTTATTAGATCCAAAATTCAAAATGAAATTTCAAAAAGAAGATATAGTAGAAGAAATAAAAATATGGGCAATTGATAGCATAGATGATGTTGATAATTCAAAATCTCAATAAGAATTAAATTCTGAAGCTTATACTTCTGGAGATGATCAAGATGGAGATGAATCTCTAAGTTTTTCTGATTTATTTGATGAATTAGCTTCTGGTAAACGAAAGAATGAAGAATAGCACGTTTCTAAAAAGAAAGAAAAAAACGAAAGAAACGAACAAACGTTTCGATCAAGAATTAGAAACATATTTACATTTACCCCTTAAAGACAGTGACCTATTTTTATGGAGAAGTTCAAAAGAACTTTTTCCTAATTTGTGCAAAATAGCTATGAAATATTTAACCCCTTATAATAAATTTGTGTTTCTTTAGTAATAATGTAATATTCTCAGTGTTAAATAGTCAAAATTTCAAATTAACTTGCACTTGTTATGATACAGTAAATAATTTTTGTTTTTTGTCTATTAATTAAAATAACTTTAGAATTATGAACTTCCAGATAAATTATTTTCTATCAATATATTATTAATTCAATAAATGAAAAAAAAATTATTATTTATATATTAAAACATTTTACTTAATTTTTAACACTTGGAAATTATATTAAAGTCTTATAGACAAGTAATACTTTTCAATTTATCAATGTATAATTTATACAATAATTTAACAGATCGATTTCAGTAGATTTGTATTATTATTTTAAAAAGATTTTTTTTAAATAAGCAAAACCTATATAACCTATATTTTAGTAATTGTATATACAAGTCGACCCCCTATAACACTGTTGGTTTTTCCGTTTTATATGAATTACATGTTGTACGAGTCACTTATATTTTAAAAATACGTGTGCCGGGCTGTGAACGGCTCGGGTATTTGTAAAATCTAAGTGACTCGTACAACATGGAATTCACATAAAACGGAATAATCAACAGTGTTATATGGGGATCGACTGTATATATATATATATCTAATTACAAGTTTAATATCATTTTGATATCTAAATTTATCCAAGTGTCTGTTTTGTAAGAAATTTCTTTAGATATTAATTAATTAAAAAGTATTTCTTTTTTTTTTTACTTCAGATTTTACCAATTGTAAATTTCGAGGTTGGAGTCGGCTCCACAAATCTGGTTACTAGACTGTCCCATGTCTTCACAAAAAGTATAATTTTATGAAAGTCTTCGTTTTAAAAAGAAACTTTCATCTACAGTATATAATTAGGAGTAATTAAATTAAATGTAAAGATTTCGACTCTGATTTATATCTGGAGTAGACTTTACGATTTTTGTCTTCCTGTATTGCTGTCCGCAATAGAGGTCTGAAATAGCTCTATAAGGCACAGTTTAGGGCCTGATGTTAAGAAAATAATTTAGAAATTTTGAATTAATTTACTGTTATTTTAAACGAATAATCAGGCTTCTTTTATATTACAGATTAGGGTCCCTTCGTGTCTAACTCCGGTACTGAAGGGTCGTCAATATCACAAAATTTACTATAATTTTAATCCGAATTTCGTTTAATAAATATACAATGTAACTCTTTAAATTTTAATATATATTGTTTTAAAACAACATAAAAAGATTTAGATTAGTCGAGTCTTAAGCTACAATTTATAAAAGGCCCCTCCTTTCTCTCGAATGAATTTAAAAACACGAGGATCTAAACTAGTTTGAGAGTAGAATTAAATAGTTATTGTGTTGTGAATTTTCTCTTTGCATATTTAGAACGGGATTAGATAAATATGTGGACGTGGGAAGATTCGTCAGTCCACAAAATTTGGATTATTATAAATTTGGAGGCAGCAAGATGAAGAAAGGCCTCTTGAAGCAGTTCGAACCCTCGACTTGTGCTTTCGAAGGTTTGGACGTTTTTGAAAATAACATCAACGTACGTTATAATCTTATGGGACCTTCCTCCATCACAATCTTATTGGATTTGTATTTAAGAGGCGTATATTCGTATACATATATATAATGCCATTGTTTGTTACTTTGTGTAAATGGCAGTAAATCGAGTGAGACACTAAACTAAAACAAAGTATCTCAGGCGACAAGAATTACATATACCAATGTGTATTTCAGTTTGAGTAATGTGACCCCTTCAATAAATAGTAATAAATTTAATAACGTGACTCTCCAAGCTTACCTTCGTCGGAAATTACATAAAAATATTTCCAAGTGTTATATTTCTTTTTAACGTTTTTAAATATTCATCGTTGAAGTTTCGTAATTCAATTTTGAGATTATATATTTATTGTATTCTTTCTTTTCTTGTTTAGTGAGAGATTGGTCGAGGATGTGGAGGAGGAAGGAGTGAACAATAGGGAGAGCGCAATTCTTCCACGAAACACCAAAGGAATTGAAGACCCGACAGAGCACGAAGATTGCGTGCAAGATAAATCTGGCCATTACAACACCCGTGAATATCGGGATGAAAATAAATTGAAGAAAGTCAGTTCGTTCTTTAAGAGCATGTGGAAACCCGTTAAGAGATAAGATTTTGTACGCGCAAACAAAGTTGAATTTAGCCTCTGAAATTGGCAATAAATCGAGTGTGGCGCTAAGCCGAAGTATCGATTACACCAAAAATTTTATATGCTATTAATTTAAACACAAATTTGAGTTTGAAATGTTTGCGATTTGATGAGAATCACAATTTTCCTGTATTGTTTGGCGCTGTATCGAGATTTGGCGGCGTATTCGTCTATCAAGCCAGTGTCATCACTGATTCGATGAAATGTTAAAATCGAAATGAAAAATAAGCTATTTTGAATGAAAAATTAAATTCTAAACATCACCGAACCAATGAATTAGTAGAAAACTTCATTATCTAACTTTCACTCATTGTAGGCCAATTGATAGAAATTCGGCGAAACCTCGATATAGCGCCGCAATATGTCTTAATGGAATTCAAATCGAGCTAGGCGTTTTCGATGAATAATTATACCTGTACTTAATTTTCTACATTTAGATCCATGCAGAAAGTGTGTAAAATGGCAAAAAGTGGAGAATGCGAGTACGTTCAGTTCCATTGAGTGTCTCTTGTCTTCCATTTTCCATCGAGAATAAGATCTAGGCTACTGCATAATTTGCTATAAATAATTTGCTGGATTTGGTCCGAGTTGGCTTTGGGTAAGTCTATTGCAACTTTATTGTATTTTACACCAAGCACTTAGATTTTACTGTTTCAGTTCATAAATTGAACACAATTTCTAACTACAATTTCATACTAACACGCAATTAATGGCCGGACAAGAGGAGGGCAGAATATATTTATATACCGTATTAGCGTGGAAATGCATTATATTTTGATGCGATTGAGATCGTACCTACAAAAAACCCACGCTTTAGGGTATCAGGCATACATAGCCTGTATATTCTGGTCCCCATAAAGTACCCGCAATAATATGAGGGGTGTAAGTTACTCGTCTCGTGACACAGCGAAAGCAATAGAATAAATGAAAAAATTAAAATATCAAATAATCTTATGTGATTACAAGGACAGGGACATGCTAAATTAATCGAATTAACAATGATATATTTGATACAAACGTGACACATAGCAGTATGCAATTAATTGCCGTAATCAAAATCATTTTTGCTTGTTGACATATAAGTGTATTTTAGAAGGAAATAAAATTATTAATGTAAAAAATTAATTAAATAATTGAATATTTTATAGGAAAATCTTAATTATTTTCTTTTTATTTTGACAGATTTCTGAAGAAATTTAGAGATTTTCATTAACATTGGATATGGTCCTTTCCGAAAGTCGTCCATGACTTGAATCCTTCTTCTGATTTTGACTTCTCGATTGTGTCATCTTTAATTACTATTATGATTTCCCGATTTTGACTTCATCCCGCCTGTGTCTCCTTATTATTATCTTTTAGTAAATTACCATTTTCTCAAATTGGATTATAAGAATTTTTACTTACGAATTATGTTTATCCCCGAATTTGACTCCTGAATCGTGTCTGTATTCGAATTTGGACTCTCCGGAATTATGTATACCCTCGAATTTGATTACCGAATCGTGTCTGTATTCGAATTTGGACTCTTCCGGCTTTTGTCTGTGCTCAAATTTGATTCCCAATTTGTGTTATCCCTGAAACTTGGACTCTCCGGAATTGTGTTTTTACTCGAATTTGAATTTTCTCAAATTGTGTCCATTGCTTGTGACGTCGTTTAAATTCACTGAAAGTCCGATGAACGTGAGAAACACGAAAAGACGAAGTTTTGATACATAAACAGAAGAAATCTTTTTAAAATTATTTGTGAAGAACGAAAGTTTCCAGATAAAAATTGCGTTAAACGAAATGTATTACGAAATCGTAAGTGGAATTATTAATAAGAAATTACAGTACAAATTTGAATAAATGTCGTTAATTAAGTATTGTTTGTCGCTTCCAGGATCGTAAAGTTTTATGATGAAATTGTATTTGGATATACTCAATTGGATATTTGTATTTGGTATACTCAAAAACCTGAGACAGTTGCAGAATAATTTGATTTAATTAAAGTCATATAAAAAGACATTCTCTACAATACTTTGCTCCTGAATCAGTTCTAGAATTTCTAAATTTTTGTTATAAGATAGGTTTTTGAATGATATAACTAATTATAAAGAATTGTTTTTGTAGTAAAGTCTTTGGTTTGATTTGATATCAAATTATTTCCAAGTCACATAAAATTGTTAAGTTTTAAATTGTTCCAAACTGTTTTCAACCGGTTATTACGGTAATAAATCAAGATATAATGCGACCAAATTTAACTCCTCGAATTAACCATTGTTTTTTACATTACGCTATAGGAAGTGTGTGGCACGGCATTTGTCAATGTAAGAAAATCGTTCACTTTAACATTCGAAACAATGGAAAAGTTTGGTTTTGTTCGGTGCCGCCGTTTGAGCCGGGCTACGAGCCCTGTGCCTAACGAGAAAGAGTTTAGTTTTTGATTTCTTAAGCCTTTCGCGGTAATTTGCGATAACGATCCACAGGAAATGCATCGAACCACTATAGATTCCTTGTACCACGTTTCGGCATTTATAGCGCAGAAAATGGTAAAAATTCCTCTTGAGTCGGGTAGAGAAAACGATAACGTTTATTTGATTACGAAGGAACGGTTACGCGTACAAATAATCCCGAAACTAATTTCCATAGGAACTATTGTTTTTAGCAATAATATATCAAGGAATAATCTCTACTTTTTGAAGAGCAAAGTGCCATTTTTGGTTGCCTTCACAACATTTCTATATTAAAGACGAGGACGACCTTACGAATCATTTATGGATTTAGATTTAGATCTGACGAACAAATATAATCGGGATATAAAGATGACGATTTAAGCGACAAAATTCAAATATTTCGTGTCTCTGCTGCATTAATATAACTTTTTTTTTAAAATACTTTTTCCGCCCTGTGAGCACTAAGAGGGCCTCTTATAGAAGACCCATTATGGGTTCGGCCAGGCCCACAATGGGGCGACCGGGTAGTGAGGGACGGGGCCCGACATATCCGAACGGACCACCCCCGAAAAATTACTAATAAGTATGTACGAATTCAAAAGATTCTTCACTGAAAGAAATCACAGGCTTGCATATAATACGAAGTAAAATAATATACATTTGCAATATTCATTTTTCATTAAGGGTGCTAAGGTAAGTCTCAGCTAATTCTTACACCTTTGGCTGTCGAATTTTTACAATTCGATGTTGAACATCAAACCATTTAATATATACAGTATATTTAATGATTTGGTGTTCATATATATATATATATATAACAAGAAATCGAAAGAAACAATCAGCTTTGCTCTAGAAACACCATACACACCAAAAGAGCTCCAACATGGCGACTGCCGCGATGCATCACGGTATCGTGTCTTGACCTTGCAGCCAGTGTGTTTCTGCAGCTAAAAGCTCGTTTCTCGTAGCTGGAGCGGGAGAAACTGTTTTACGAATTATTACATTTGTCAAATCGTTATTTTTGCGTTTTATTATATTTAATTTTTTTTCTTGAAAATAATTAAATTTAAATCAATATTTCATAATTAACTAATAAAAGATCAGTTCTTTTAGTTAATAAGACGTATTGTGTTTATATACTCGAAACTTTTTGGGTTAATTTGTTATAACCATTTTTTGATTCTCATCATTAATTTTAGTACGACTTTTTATATAGAAATTTTAGATAAAAATATTCGATTATCCGGTGTTATATTTCTTATAAAAGGAATCGCAGAGTAAGTTCTACTAATAATGATGCAGACCTTATTCTTGCAGATCAAACATTAATATATACTGAAATATATATATATATATATATATGTGTATATCAATGTTTGGTCTGTCTGCCATGCAAAAGTTCTAAAATGCGCAAAGTAAGTAAATCTGCGCGATTGTGAGCTCACTAGAGGAACTTGCCCCATCGATAAAGATTCAACTCGTGCCGCGTAAAATAAATAAAAATAGAAAAAAATATTATACCTGAAAATTTTGTATAAATTTATAGAAATTTGCCGCCTGGGCAAATGCCCAGTTAGCCCATTCGGTAGCGCCGGCCTTGTCTAGAGGGGTGGTTGTTAACCGGTGTTCCTCAAATTTGTCTCCAGTGTTCCACAAAAAAAAAAAAGGTTTTAAAGTTTTTATTACAAATTTATTCCAATGTATTACAATATATTCCTTTATTCGTAGACAATTCCGCGTTTCTATTTTATTCAATACAATAAAGTTTATAAGTTTATTGCTTTATTGTTTCGCCAGAATAGTAAACATGGAATCGCTTATCGATTCTCGAATATATCGATGCTAATGCTCCGCTTAATAAAAAGTAATTTTGGCTGTCATCTTTTTTGGGTACTATAGCAAATTTTTTTTTCTTCTTCATAATCACAGGTCGGGAGCTCTGTAGCCTATATATGTAATAAACACACACACCTTTCTCTAATTAGCGTGGATTTTTACGAATAAAGGTCTAGATTATCGGGATGTTTCCTAAGTTAACTTATAAAGTGTATTTCACAAATAAATAAATAAAGCAGTTCATAATTTATATCAAAAGTATTTGACTTTTATTCATTTTTAATAAGAAAAGGAAACGTCTATTTGAATTCAATGACTTTATCTGCTGAGAAGCATCTTCATTCGTAATCGTGCGATAATAATCGAAGTTTCGAATTAACGATATTTAATTAAACAATAGTTAAACGAAAGTACTGTACATAATATATTCAAAACGGCTAACTTCGTTTTTACATTTAATCGCTCTATAAATGGATAAGACAGAATGTTTTTATATCTGTGAAAGTTATTGGATTTCTTTCCCTCTTTCTAAAAATCCACGTCGTATAAGCGCACCAAATAATCGTACCGGAATCGATTTAATGCGGAAAAAATAATCACTCTACGCTCAAAATGTCGGCCAGTCGTTTTATATACACACAACAAAAAAACCGCGTCGACCAAACCGCGTTTATAAATACCCTCGTTTCGAGGAAAATTAAGAAAATTACGAAAAAATTTAAGTAAATTAAATAATATTAATATAAAATAAATATATATGGACGTTAACGATAATAAATCAGCCGTTTTTGGTTAGAATTTTCCAGAAAACGGAACTTCCCCGGAGCGTAAGTTAGGGAAATTTCCCCGTAGAGTGAACGGTGTTGTGTATACGGCGGATGGTCCCATGATCCTCTGGTAGCGGGAGTCGTCCATGGTCTTTTGTATGGTTGTTGGTTGAGCGGGGGTTTTTATCCGATGGTCGCTTCGTTTCATTACCGTTTGGGAAAAATGCCACCGAAAAAGAGAGAAAAGACGTCGGACGATCAAAAGATGAACTACTGCGACGCATTACAGACGGACCACGAATTATTCCTTCAGGCTTTCGAGAGTAAGTCGAAAAATTCGTTTGTCGAACCGTTTTTTTTTTTTTTCCTCTCCTAAACATTAATTCAAAAATGGAGTCCCCGCGGTCGACTTTAATGTTTTCGTGGTAAACCCGGGTAGAAATTATATGCTATTTAATCATTTATTAGGATACGGCGCGAGGAGAACCACTTCGATTTCGATCAATAGACACTGTGATGATCGAAGCGACGCCAGATCGGTATCAATTAATTAATTGATCACATCTTTGAATTTTGAAAGATCGCTTCGTTTCGCCTTCCTCCTTCTCACATTTTCTTTCTTCGTTTGTCCTCGTCTTTAAATTCTTTATTAGATAATTAAACGCCACTTGGATACAAACTTAAAATATTTTTAAATACTTAAAATAAGCGTTAGGGACTCGACTGTTAATTCGTGACTTCTCGATCTGTCTTCCGACAAATTCCATTAATTACGATCGTCAAGTAAACGAGACTTTATAAAACCCAATTAGGATGTACCACCACTTTTTTTTGCCCTGAGAAAGTGTTATTGGAGTTTGGGAAATAGTCCAATTGTGTTAAGAATTCCACTTGGTGTAGAGATGATAAAAATGCTTGAAGTTTATTATAATATAGTTTTGATTTTATCCTTGTTTGTGATGAAATTTCGGAAATGCAACCGTACCGGTTCTTTGCCGGTCGACGAAAAAAAGTCCAAATTAAAGTAGCTTTAAAGATGTCGAATTAATCGGTTACGTCAGAAGAATCTTACTCGGCGTCATTTGGCACGGGCATGGACGTAGGGCCCTCCGAGAGCCGCGCGCATTCGTTGGACCGCCACGCTCGGCTTTTCGTTTCGGACGGTGTCGTACCAATTCAATTTAATTTATTTACGGAGGCATAAATGCATACCTTGGCTCTGCTATGAGCACTACCAAGGAAATAAAATACAGGAAATGTAAACAAACAACAGTATGTACATNGGTTTAGATAGGAAGTTCGTATATAGTTAATCGGGGCCTCCTCCTGCCCCTTAGATTTCCATGTCTGGTCACGAGTTTCATCTATTTAACCCCGTTTTCGAGACTAAGGAAGGACAGACAGGCGGACGACAGTGGGAAATTATACGAGTTTTAAATTGTTAGTAAAACTCGTAGTTATACAAGTTTTAAATTGCAGCCCAATTATCCTTGATCGTCGATGTTTGAACAAGCTCATGTTTTATGGGAATAGTTGGGAAATCACCAAGTCGTTGTTTAGACATCGACTTGGTGATTTCCCAACTATTCCCGTAAAACATGAGCTTGGCACAAATTTAGATTTCAAGAAAATTGTCAAAGAATTTTCATCCAAGAAAGTTCTTAAATCACCGATTAATCGGTAATTAATTGGCCATACACTTAATTGTTTACACATGAAAACTTCAACATTGTTTAAATAGCTGAAGTGTTTTTGTATGTAACAAAAACAAAAGATATTTTTTTAACCGCTGATATTTGGACAGCAACTACAAACAATCCTTCTTTTTTTAAGTATAACAGCCCACTGGTTGAAGGATGATTTTCAGCAAGAAAGAGCTGTTTTGCGAATTGTTCCGTTTGAAGGTTCCCACACAGCTACACGAATCAGTGAACAGAAAAAAATTGTTCTTGAGCAGTATAAGTTGACAAGTGATAAGATATTCTTAGTACTGAGAGATTCTGCAGCAAATATGGTAGCTGGAATTGCAATTTAGAAGCAATAACATGCTTTATAAATACACTGCAGTCGACACTAAACGAATGCATATTTTCTCAACAAGATGTGAAAACTATAATCACAGTTAATACAAATATTGTCACACATTTTAATCATTCTGCCATAGCTGTAAGAAAATTGGAAGATTAGCGAGACAAGTTAGGTTTGCAGAAACACAAATTAATTCAAGATGTTCCTACTCGCTGGAATTCTACATACTACATGTTGGAACAGCAAAAAAACCCTTGTCACATATGCTATAGATAATAAAATTTTTACGTTGAGACCATATCAGTGGTCTCTCGTTGAAAAAATTTTTCTACTTTTAAAACCATTCGAAGAAATTACTTTGGAAGCCAGCAAACGAGAAACCACCTCATCTTCAATAATTCTCACAATAGAGACTCTGAAATTATTCTTATCAGAAACAAAAAGCTGTAGTTCCTTTAGTTGCATTAATACCACAATAGAAGAACTAGAAAATCCAATAATAAAAAGATTTTCAGTAGTGATGTAACGAATATTCGGTTACTATTCGGTATTCGGCTTATTCGGCCTATTTTTCACTATTCGGCCGAATACCGAATATTTAATCACTATTCGGCCGAATACCGAATACCTAAAAACAGAAGTAATAAATAACAAAAACACAGTAAATTAATCATTTTGGTATTTAGATTTAATGTTGTCGAGTTAGTGTTGCTTGTTTATATTTATTTATAATTTATAACATGCACAAAATAAAAAAGAAAATAATATTAATCACATGTATTCACAATTTATAATTACAAAGATCAGCACACGTANAAAAATAGCTAGTTCAAACAAAAATCTAATTATCTAGATGGCTTGAGGTCTGAATTAATTGAAATAATCAAAGTTTTACTATTTGCTAGAAATTATTTCTTCTTAACCTGTTTGGCATTGAATCTTTTTGTAGTTTCTAGTGGTATATTAATCCAGTCATCAAAATTATGTTTGAATTCAGTTTCAGAGATGTGATGATGTCTAATTTTGTTTTTCTAATATAGCCCAAAGTTTGTTCTACTAGGTTAAGGTTTTGAGACTGCAGGGAAATACAGTATGAACGTATTACAAATAATCCATTGATGAACAATATAAACAGCATGCTTTGGATTGTTGACTGTTAGAAGTAGATGCCTTATCTAAGATTTAATTTATCCATACATTTTTAAGATTTTCTTTTAAAATATTTAAATAAATTGTTTTTATCTACAAATATGAACTCTTCAATATCAAAAACAGTGAAACAAACCTGTAGTGTGGCTCCACCACCTTTGTATTTCACAGTTGACTTAAAGATGCTTAAATCTAACTCATTATGAGGTTTCATCATACTTTAATCAATTATCAGAACAAAGTTAAATTGACTTTCACCTGAGAATAATACTTTGTCCCAAAAAGCATTTTGTTTATGTAAATAGGTTTTAGCAAATTGTATTTGGTTACTCTGGTATTGCTGACAAATGATTTCGAAACCTAGCCACTCTAGAATTATACCCTGTATCTGAAATCACTGTGTATTTTTATTGGGTGTACTTCAATGTTAGATTCTTTGTTTAATTGAGCAGAATTTTCTGAATATATAATTTTAAGATTTTTTTTACAGTTCATATAATACGAGGGTCATTCAGAAAGTAACGACCATTCAGTTTTAATAAATGAAAGAAATATATTTTATTAACAAAAACATGTCACTTACAAAATTCAAGCTTACTTTATTTCTCTACATAATCACCATCATTATTTAAGCATTTGTCATATCTGTCCACAAGCTTTAAATTCCCGTGTCGTAGTAGGCTGCTGCCAGTCCATTAAGCCAGTTGTTTACTGCATTTTTCACCTCATCATCACTTCCAAAACATTTCCCGCCCAGGAACTCTGAGCTTCGTGAAAAGGCCAAAATTGCAAAGAGCAAGGTCAGGACTGTAGGGTGGATAATCAAAAATTTCCCATCCAAATTGATCCAGCACGCCTATGGTTGCAGCAGCAGTGTGAGAGTGGACATTGTCGTAAAAAAGCACAATACCATGAAAAAGCATTCCATGCCTATGATTTTGGATTGCTTACCATAGTTTTCATAGGGTGTCACAATATCGATCTGCATTGATCATAGTGCCTATTGGCATGAAATCCACCAAGAGAACAAACGATCCCTTACGATCCCAAAAAACCGTCGCCACGAGTTTTTGTGCTGACAAAGTTTGTTTGAATTTTTGGGGTGATGAGGGATGATGCCACTTGAATGATTGGCGCTTGGTCTCTGGGGTGAAGTGAGACACCCATGTCTCATTGTTAGTAACAATTTGATCAAGAAAGGCATTTTCATCTGCGTGATACCGCGTCAAAAATGTCAGTGCTACACCCATTCTCTGTGTTCTGTGCTGATCAGTCAGTTGCCAAGGAACCCATCGTGCACAAATTTTGCTATAGCCAAGATGTTCAGAGACAATTTCATCAAGCAAAGAACGAGAAATGTTAGGGAAAGAAACGTGTAACTCGTCCAAGGTTACGACTGTCTTGCATGATTTTGTTCTTCACTTGATTCTTCAAATCATCTGTGATGAGTGACAGATGTCTAGGTCGAGTTTTGTCATGCACATCTGTTTGTCCATTGTTAACCACTCGACAATCAATCAATCAATCATTCAATTTATTTACGGAAGCATAAATACATACCTTGGCTCCGCTATGAGCACTACCAAGGAAATAAAATACAGGAAATGTAAACAAACAACAGTATGTACATTGTAGATACCATGCAGAACTTTAAGTTAATGGATAAAATCCATAAAATTATAATTAAATAAAATTAAATTATACTATACTTTAGTAAAACAAAGTATTCGCGCAACATCAAATCCACAAAATTACGAGTAGAAGAAAATGAATACAGAAAAAACATAAGCGAACAGCAGTGAGTACATTGTAGATTCCATGCAGAACTGCATATAGAAGACAAATAAATTGAATTGAATTGAATTGAATTGGTGTCGTACCGGTTGTTCCGGACGTCGTCGGCCACGTCTTATGCAGTTTAGACCGGGTTTACCACCTTTGCTCTTTCGGCCGGGAGTGGCCGTCAAATTTCTTTCCGTTCGTTTTGTTACTCGGGTCCTTGCGACCTTTACGTTTACAATAAATTTAAAAAATCATTTTGCATTCGTAGATGGAATTTGGGTGTAATTTTTACTAAATATTGCAACTTTTGAAGATTTTTGTTTTTATTTTATTTTTTATTTATTTATTTATTTTTTTTTTTGGAAATTTAAAATAATTATAATTTTTAATATTGATGAAATAGATAAAATGTATAATGATAATTATTTATCAATTTACATATCGGATTAAAAGATTGAGATTGTTGAAACTGTAATGTGAAGCAAAGAAGTTTCCATGAAATACATTCTCGAGGAACGGATACATTTTAATAGTTTAAGGGATTCCTATGTATAAGTTTATACTAGATTTTTTATTTAGTTTTTCTTTTATTGTCTTGTATAACTTTGTGTATTATGTACCTGTAACTAATTTTAGATCTGTCGAGAATGTAAATCTATTTATAAAATTTGCGGACGTAAAAATAATAATAATTAAATAAAATTTATGTACAGGATGTGACGGAATTATGATAATTTTTGATGGGTGTATAGATTTTGTAAAATTAAATGGATTTTCCTAACGAAAATATAAATTTGGGTTTTTGTTTTCTAACTGTTTGGATTTACATATTTCGAAATTTAATACCAAGTAATAACATTTTAAGGATTACTCTATATAATCTAATATCTGATGAGAAAAAAAATGAATTAATTGTTCTTTTTATAGAACTCACAGTAGAAATTTATTGAAAAAACATTCATCTAATAGTTAATAAGGAAACAAAAGAGAGTTTTGTAAGAATATCACTTTGTGGTAAAAATTATGCGAGTTGCAAAAAAATTGAGTAGCATAATGTTCCAGGCTGTTAAATAAAAACTTATAACTTTTATATTATTAAGCAAAAATAAATAAAATTGTGTATGGTGCAATCTTTTATGAGATTTTGTTATAAAAAAAGCTTTATATTTTTAATAACAATAAAATGACTAAAAACTTAATTTTGAGGATAGGAATCAGTTTTGTGGAAAAGTATAAATGAATAATATCTTGAATCTTGATTGTCCTATCCCTCTCGAAATTAGACATATGACCTTCCCCACTTCCTCTACTTTTAACCACCAAAGTGTAATAGCCCCTCATATACAAGCCATCGTGCCAAACTTCATTTCTTTATCTTTACCCCATCTGAGATATTAAGTGAAAGACACACACACACACACATATATACATACATGTATTCATGGAATATTTTTGACTTTTTTGGATCCAGGAGGTTTCAAAATGTGGAGATTTGCAATGAACTCGGAATGTCAAATTTGTCACAATTTCAATACTTTCCCTTGTTATATATACATAACAGCCAGGAAAGTAAAAGTAGAAATAGTGTAATTGTTGTAAATACTCTTCTTAGTCTGCAATAGCTTGAGGATTATTTTTGTTATGGTCTATCAAAATCTTTATTCTTTATTAAATTTAGAAACTTTTTGCTTGCATAAATTTGTTATGTTGATTTCTGTCTGAGCTTACCAGAATATAATCTTTAAATATCTTAATATGGTTATTATGTGACAACTTATAGGGTCAATGTGGGTAAATATGAGATGCTTTTCAAAACTTTTGTAACAGCATTTGTTAGGATCAGTATTTTACAAGAGAAATACATAACAAGGTCTACAGATGGTGTTAAAATCTAATGGAGTATTCATTTTTTCTGTATGTATGAGAAATGTTTTTCCCTGTCTCATATTTTACCTTCAAAAAGTGTAAAATATGAGACACTGGGAGGTGAAAAATGAGACACCCATTATATAACCATAAGGACTTGCCTATGCCAACAGGGAGGTTAATAATGAGCTACTACAGGTTATATGCAAGACATTTTTGTATAAAACATTGCTTCATGATATTTAGAAGTAAGTAGATAAGATTAAATATTCATCAGTTTTGAAAAGTGTATCATATTTATCCACATTAACCCTACTGTTTAGTTTTCTCTGATAATTGTTTGGCATCTTTATTATTTCATTCAAAACTCACACCTATAAGAACAAAGAAATATTTTTACTATGATACAGCACAACTAAAAAAGTTTCATGGAAAGTAATGGCTGGTGAATAAAATCTGGTATGTCTCATTTTTTATCTCATTTTGAAATGCACAAAACTCATACAAAAGATGATATATGCAGTAAAAACAACTAGCAGCTGAAAGCTGTTTATATACTACATACAAATTTCTAATTAAATATCCATGTCTTTTGCAGACATACACAGAGCAAAAGTTGTTCAACTGACAGAAAAGTTTTTGCATCTATTTTTGTTAAAAATTAAAAAGACTCAATGAAACCATAGTTATTTTCATTCAGAAAAGTTATATGTTAAGCACTAAATAACAGCACTAAATAAACTTTATTTTGTATTATTACAGGACTTACATTAAGTCAAATTTCACAACTGTCTCATATTTTCCCATTTTTTGGATTGTCTCATATTTACCCACATTGATCCTATTTTATATTTGATAATTTTACAAAGCACTAATAGCTAGTGATTTAGTAAAAATAGTTTCTCAGAGAATTATAAAGATAATTATTAATGAATTTCAAGGAAACAATTTGCATTTTTCATCTGATGCTTGCCCTCTGGTGTTTAAAAACAAAACTATTCTATCTGGGTCGTTTGATTCATTCTTGTGTATTATCAGCAGTAAAGATTAATAGCAATATAAAAAGCAAAACTTTTTGTTGTGTTCCAAATTGCAATTTCAAACCCTTAATATAAGTTTTCATCTATTCCCATACAAAAACCAGATGATTATTCAGAACTTGGTCAGTTATATTTATGAGCTTCTCTGAATTCTGAAAGAGTGGACTGTTAAGAATTGGCAATTTCCCGATTGTCCTGCTTTACATGAACAAGTTATGCCGTCAATTTTAAAACATATTCTCTTAAAATTTAAAATGCCAGTAATTTTGTGTGGGTCACAGGGTCGGATTTAAGCATTTCAAAGCCCTAAGCTGAACTCTTTATGGGCCCTAAGCAACAACTTACATAGCTTTTTACTTGTAAAGTTGACCCTGATAGGACAATGTCAAAGCTGATGTTTTTTTAACACAAAGGGCACAAATATGTATAGAACGATCTTGCTCATTTGTTTCGATACCACATAGTGACGTGTCCTGCTAGCAATAATTGTTCTCCTATAAAATTTCTCAATAAACAGCTACAAGCAGCATATATCATTATATCGGATAGTAATGTGTGATTAATTTTACATTGCTAGTTACAAATGACCCAGATAAAGTAGCTATTTTGTAAAAATGCAGTGCCCTCTATAGTTCATGAAAAACGCAAATAGCAAAGTAGAGATAAGTGGATGATTTTTTTTAATTATGTAAGTCACTAGCTCTGTTCTTCTTTAAAAGTGTCAAGAAGAACTTTATTAAACAGAGTTTTCTTATATTCAAAAGACTGATTTTGGAAAAAGTCAATAAAACATGAAGCTTTGTAAAGATTTCAGATATAAAAATAACTGCATAAAAATTCATAAATAACTTGAAAAAGTTCTGTCAAGTAAAACAGAACAGGATTAAATTAACAGGATATGATTGTTATAGTTATGAAAGTAAGAGTATGCTCAAATGTTTAGAAAATAAAATTTTGAAGTAAACAGAAAAAAATAAGAAACTGTTCTTGATTTAATAAGGAATGAAAGGAACAAACAATATAAGTACAAAAAGAAGAGATTTACAGCTTACTACTAAAGATAAATGAAAAAAAAATGGAAGTGTATTGGAAGTACAAAATGAAATTTATACAACCAAATTGCATAACACAAAAATCATTTACTTACTCCAAAAACATTCATCAGTTTTAGTAGTACTGTATATACATTATACAAAAATATGGTAGTTGCATAAATGATCAAGTTACTTAAACCAAATAAACAATTTTCTGTTAAGAATTGCATAAAAGTTTTTTGAGATGCCCATGAAAGATATGAGAACTGTTAAAATATACAAAGCAAAGAAATAAACCCATGAATGTCAGGACTAAAAAAAAGATGCTAATGTGGATATTGTAGATATTGTTTGAAGTTTTTGGAGAGAGTTTTATCAACTAAAATTTTTAATTAGAAAAATATTTAAAATTTTAGTGATTAATCTATATATGCCTAAAAATTTATTAAATATTATTAAATGTATTTTTTGCTAATTTTTATGAAACATGTATTAAAAAATACAGAAATGTCTGTTGACAAGGTTTTCAATGAAATTTTTTATTATTTTATATAAATTACAATGTGTCCTATGTATAGGACATTAGGCATATGGCAGGCTAATGCAGATTCCCGTGTGAAGTAGATTCACAAAAGTGGCAGAAGAGAAATGGAGTACAAGATACAATAATTGACCAGCCAGAAAAATTAGTCTTGCAATTTTTCTAAAATAAAAAAAAAGTATCACCAACAAGCCTCCCAAACATTAAACTACAGAAAGGTGCATTTTGAAGAAAAAAAAAAAGAAAACACAATCTTATGACTTAGCATGCTGACAGGATGCCTTCCAATTATTGACTATTCTGGCAAAATTTACCAGAATCTGATCACAACCGAGATTTCTTCAAACCAATGGAGGTATACTAACAATGTTTTCATGAGTTTACCACTGTAAGATGTAAAGTAAGTAAAGAACTAATAAAGTTTCACCCAGTTTTATTTATTTTGTTATGATTTGATTTTTAAAATAATACAGATACAGACAATTATTAATTAGTGTAAAGGTCTAAGGAGACTGACAATGGGATTGTGATATTGTGAGGAGGGAACAGTGTTAATTAAATATGGTATCTAAGTTAAGTAAAAACAGCTGGTAAAGCCGCATTAATGAAAACTTCTGGTGTGTATATAAAGGAATTGCTGCAATTAATTTTGCACATTAATCGAATCCCGCATTAAGCAAGGGATACTTGTATTAGAGCGTTACGTCCACTGCTGGTTTGGAATCTCAAATATTGCTCTCCATGCAGATGAGATAGTGTCCTTTTCTTTATAGTTAATTGCTTTTTTTTTTTTCTTTATGTCTTTATAAATCTTGAGCTTTTAAAGATAACTTAGTTAGTGACCCACACCAGCTTCAAATTAGAACAAAGAGTTTTTAAATGCATTAAAAATCTTTGTTATAATTTGTATTCTTTAATAGAATAATCAAGCATGACAAAAAAACCTTTAAAATACAGCTTTTTATTAACTAAACAAATGTTTTCAGCCATTTGAATTGCCTTCCTCGGGAAAAAATTGAAATGTTTGATTATTATTTAACTGCAGTTTGAGAAGAGTGTTTCAATAGAATATATTTTAATGTGATAATGACTGTTAAAAGCAGTGTTAGTTTTGTTAAACATTTTAACTAAACCTTTAAATTCCAGTAACAAAAATTTTTAATGTAAAAGTTTCTGATGAACATTTTTGACCTTAACCAAAGTCTACCTTAGGTCATCAATGATATTCCAAAATTGGAATGTGCAGAACATAAATTTTTTCAATATATTTTTAAGTAATTAGAACAAAAATATAACGTAAAACAACAAAAAATTAATATTCAAAATAATAGTGAAGCAGGTTTTTTGTTTATTGAAGGGATTCAAATTTTATTTTTAAACTCTTTTTGTCTTGTGGCTCCTAAGAGGCTTTTTAATCAAGCTCGTAATGGGTTTGGCCAGGCCTATAGTGATGAGGACAAGATCTGACATATCCAGGATTAACCATACCCAAAAAGTTCCTGGGACTTTAGACCATCTGGATTCGTCACTGGGTTCCCTAGAGCAGTAAGTAGGCTGACATCTTAACCACTGGGCCATCCATACAGTTATGTAAAATTGTTCAAAACATAAATATTAATATAGCAATATAAGGCTGAAAATGTTTCAAAATAAATTATTCTATTGTGTATTAAAACAAGCGGCGTTTTAAAATTAAGTTTATTAATTTACAGTGCAAATTTTAAATACTTATGATTTGTGTACATCTAAAGAAAGAAGTTGGAACCTATTAAGAATATTTTATACATATGAACCAGGGTTGACAAGAGGATAATAAGAGTCTGGGACAAATTACATATTGGAATCCCTTAGCAAATTATATTAAAGGAAGTAAACAAAATATTATTACTGGCTCCTAATTCCTTGGGACTCAGGACAATTTGTTTCTTTTGCCCACCTCTGGGCATCTGGGTGTGTGACTGAAATGAGTTTCACTTTCTTTCATACTCAAATATTTTTTTATGTCTGCATTTTTTATACTTTTTTAACTATACAAGTGTTTAATTACTAATATTTACAGTATATATTACTATTTAGTAGTAAAATGGAACTTTATTTATTATACAAATAATTTTTTTTTTTCAGGAGAATTCCATCGCAAAAAAGACCAGAAGAAGATTTTTCAGCATGTTAAAAATAAAACTTGCTCTCCTTGGTTTTCTCTTCAGTTTTGTTGGAAATTTCAGAAAATATTTTTACATTTTCTGTTTTCATCCACATTCATGCTGTATTTTGTGTGTGTGTTTCTGGCTTAAATCAGAATTATTGAAATTTAGTGTACTATTTATTACCTTTGCCATTTTTGTAAGCTTTCTTCAGTGAAGTTGATGCATATTACAAGTGATTTTTTAGAAACAAAATTAAATAAATATTTATATTTTTACATTCTTTTTAAACGTATCAATATTATCTTTTTCAAAACATTAATATAATTTTACTTTTTACTTTACTTTTTTAAGATAAACATTTTTAGAATTTGATATAAATAAAAGCAAAACATAAATTGCCAAATTTTAAATACATTTTAGTTGTATTAATTACATGAAAATTTTTAGGTTATGCTTTTTAAATTGTTAATCAAAAGTCTAGCCTGGTCTTGTTAACCTAGTCTAGAAAAGAAATTTTTTATAAGAAAAAATCAGGGTCATGAAAATTGGTTTCAGGTCATGAATTTTTTTCTCGCAATCTAGTAGAAACACTACATAAATGGATTCTTGATTTAGTGAATGATTTAGCTCAGTTTACTACACCTAGAATCCACTGATCAATGTAAACATAAACATAATGATTTGCCGATAAAGTTAATTCTTATCAAAAATATATCAGTTAATTGATTTGATAAAAATCTATAATAATATTAAGACAATTGAACATTCTCCCAAAGAAATAAAATATTTCTAAAATATAATTTATTCAACTTTCTTAAATTATGCTCAGTTTGTATTTTGGATTAAAAAGCTATAATGATATAAAGAATGTATGAAAGTTTCCAAATACAGTAAAGAATGTAAGCAAAATGGAATAGATAATATGAATATTTAAATAGAGAAATGAATGGGTAAAAAATAACTAATAATAATGTAAATTGAAAAACTAAATTAGCTACACTATAGGATTAGGTTTCTTTATGGCAAAGCCTCATCTTATGTAATGCTAGGAAAACAGAGATGTAATAAATGCTTTAAAATTCACAGTGTGAGGTGTTTTAAATTAATGCATCATTATTTATTTTTAATCTGTTCATTTTTATATTTAAATTGACTCATCAACCATGCCAATGTCACTATTTGTTGATCATTCAACATTCACTTTTCTTTTCTGACAAGACAGAAAGGAATTTATTAGTTTAGAAATTTGCTTTGTCATTTGTGTCACATTGTGTCTGTCTTTACATTCTTTTCATCCTGTAAATAAAAAAACTGCTTATTGTAATTATTTAAAAAGTGTTATGCATTGTCAATAACTTAATCTTATTTTTAACCTCACATTATCTTGATTTGATTAAATTTATGATATTTAAACTGAATATCAGTTTTACACTTAAATGACAATTTTTATTAAATATAAAAGAATATTTATATTAAATTAAAAGCATTAAGTGAAAAAATAAATCTATGTTGACTGATATTTCACATGTTTTTACTTGTGCTAAAACATACATTGACATTGAACAGTACTTAACAATAAATTGCTAATTTATTCAATTATTTCAATTTTAAAATTTAAGATTATCAAACAATTGAAAATGGAAGAAATTATTTTTAAATACTTAAATTTTTTTCATTAGTAATGCTCCAAATGATAATGAAATTTTCCATTTTTAATTATAGCATTTATATTCTTACTAGCTTCAAGGACCCGCTTTGCTGGGTTTTTATTTGTTCGTACATTTATATTTAACATAGTTTTTGTTTTTTATATATAAAGACTGTTTTTCTAAGTAATCTAGAATCTAGCTACAAGGACCCGCTTCGCTGGGTTTTTATTTGTGGGCAAAAAGTAACGATAGTGAAGATTAAGATAATTACATTATAGCCAATCTTAGCCGTTTTCACAGAATGCAAGAATTAGGTCCCCCGTTTCCAGACTAATTAGAGACTTTTTAC
>NW_019386577.1:2099-12087 GCF_000671375.1 Centruroides sculpturatus | reverse complement strand
CCATTTTTGAAAATTCCAGAATTTATTCTAAATGTAATATTGCTGTCTTCCTCCGCGACCGTTTCACTTCTAAAAATTTGCATAACTGTGTTAAACTACTATAAAGTAGTGCAACATTTGATTGCTAATAACTCTGATCAACACTTTTAGTGAATGCTACAAATTTAAAATAGAGTTTGTATACTTTTAACTTAGTTATTAACTAAATTTTATTAAAATTTATTAGAAGACACTCTGACAGTTCCCTTGTAAGTGATGTATGGTTGACAATACTAAAATGCTTATTTCAAGAAGCCAATTCTTTTAAAAAACATTTTTGTCCTGGACCAGGACAAAAATGTTTTTTAAAAGACTTTGCTTCTTGAAGTAAGCATTTTAGTATTGGTAGTAATATAACCTACCAGAAATATATGAGATAGTTAATGTATGATTGTTTATGTAAGTAGAACATTTTATTTGTTGTTCATTAGACAAAACAGTGTGTGTTATGGGTAATATTTGGCACACTTTTTCAAAAAGTGAAAATAATACTGGTACCTTAAACAAAACAAATGTTACAATTGCACCTTCAACTTCAGAATCTCAAACACAAAATACAATAATTTGTCATCATTATTTGAATCAACCAATTCAGAAGATTATTTTCCCTTTGATGAATATTTGAAATTCTATTTAAAAGAACTTTTGCTTAGAGGGAATGCCATCTTCCATCATGGGTCTTCAAGTCCATATTACTATTTGAAAAAGTAGCCATTTTTAATTGTTTCTAAAGTCAAATTAGAAAATAACTGATTATTAATTTTTAGTTTAGTTTATTGTTTTGCTGTAAGAAACTACCATAAAAAAGGACTGATTGTATTTTTACTTCACACTTTTGCAGAAAAATACAATTTTGTTATGTTTAATTATTCCTTTACTATAAAGTGAGGAATGATTATTATTCAATCTGTGCAGTGAAAGAGTAGACATGAGTCAATTGGACAAGGAGAGGGTCAGACATTCGATTTGAACTAAACTTGGTGAATAAATAAATATATATGTAATTTATCCCGAAGCCTAATGTAATGATACTACACCAAATAATTGTCTTAATTTATTGGGCTATTATTAAGCTATAATTAATAATTAGGAATTAAGTTATTTGATACTAGAGGTAGAAGCTAGGTGCCATGTCTTATCCTCTTATCTGAATGAATAATTATAATAATTTAATAATTCATTAAATAATTTAGAACAGTCTGGAAGAAGAAAACTAGCCCAGAGCAGAGCAAATTTGAACCTGCAACCTCCACTTACTGTGTGTTGTGTTGCCAGTTATGCTCCAAACCTCCGAGCAATTCTTCGCTTCCAGACATATTTAAACTTTCAGCCAAGCCAAGCAGCTAAGATGCTAGGCACTGAAACTATGTGATGTAGGTTTGAACCTTCGAAATTTTAGGTTTTTTTCGTGTAACAGTTATTTTATTATTTTACAGTTATTAGTGTTATTATTATTATTCCTCACATTTAAAGCTTATAAAACATGAGATTAAAAATTTAATTTCCTGTTTAGCAAAAAGAAATCTCTGCAGATTTAACTCTCTTATGTCATTAAATAAATTTTTTTTTTTCATATTTATTCTTACATATTTTTGCTCATGGTTACATACCATGTCACCACAAGCAAATAAGCTTCAGATGTTATCTGCTCATGGATGTAAAAGACCAGTCTGATATGAAAATAGAGTAGCATAGTCACAGCATGTTTTGTTTAATTGTTAATGTTATAGACAATTGCTTTGTGTGCTTATGTTTTTTACACGTCAAATATGACAATATTGCCAGATCTGAAAATAAATATGAAGAGAGAAAAATTTTCTTTAAGAACATCAAAGAGTTAAATCCACAGAGACTTTTTTTTTTTTTTGCTATATGGGAAACAAGTCATGATTTTTAGTCTCTTTTTTATAAGCATTAAATGTGTGAAATAAAAATGCTAATGATACAGTAAAATAATAAAATAATTGTATTATACATAAAAAAATAAAATTGTGAAGGATCAAACCCACATCATGTAGGTTTAGTGCATAGTATCTTTTCTACTTGGTTATTGCCATTCCAAGGAAACTTGAAACTTTCAAAGACTTATAGGTTAAACATTCAGTTTTCAGAGGCCTGTTTTTCTGAAATGCTTGATAAATGGGTCCTATTATTGGACAAGGATCTGTTTGTGTTTAGGGCTATTTGCTCACCAAGTTTCATTTTAATCGGAGACCCAAATGTATGATCTTTGTGAACTGGAAGGAGACACATGGATTTTATTCTTTCAGATATTTTGTTTTTTGCATTTTTAAAATTTTCATTATAAATAACTTTATTGTTTTATTTTTTTTTTACAAATTTTATTACTGTGATCCATATGTCAACTGTTTTTCCATCCTTTTCATCCAACATAGACTCTTCCAGCTCAAACTGATTCATGTTTAATTTTTCACTGCACAGACTATAGTATAATAGAAACTGTTTGTTTTGAAATAAGAAATAAAATAATTTAATAATGTCTGATATGCATTAGTAATTTTTTGAGTTATAACTCTCAAAATATGAGGCATGTTCAGAAAAGATCAAACTTTTGTCATACAAAACTTTATTACCGTGATTACAATATTATACATGTTTGTCCTGTTTAAAGTACTCCCCTGCTTGCAATGCAGCATTTCCATCATTTTTGCCACTGTTGGAACACTCCCTGGAACTCATTTTGTGAGATGGCACATAGCTCTGTGAATTCTATTGATTCTTATCTACACTTTGAAAATGACATCCTTTCAAGGTGGTTTTCAACTTTGGAAACAGGAAAAAGTCTGCTTGGGCTGTCTGGAGAGTACACAGGTGGTGTGAGTGACGGCTACATTGTTAGCGGCCAAAAACTGGCCGACAAGCAGAGATGTGTGACATGGTATGTTGTCATTATGCAACTCACTCGGGCTTCTTCTGGTGCACATCTTCTCTCAAATCCCTTAAAACTTCTATGTAGAACTCCTTGTTAACAGTCTGACCTTGTGGCACAAATTCATGATGGACTATATGCCTTGACAATAAAAACAACAATCAACATCGGTCATTCCAATCTTGAATCTTCCTCAGTTGATGTTCTGCCCAATTTAAAATGCTTAAAACACTCATGACACTGCAAATGGCTCCACAATCCTCCAAACAAAGCCCACATTTTCACTAAAAATTTTGCTAGTCTTAAAGCAAAATTTCATGCAAACAAATTGCTTTTTAAAGTACTTTATTCTAAAAATTATCAACTTGGACTTATCGGATTTTTAGGACTATTATACTGGTGTACCTGCTATTTACAAAAGGAGGAGTTTTTAATTAGAAAAACAAAAAAAAATCTTTATTTTATCACCTGTAGTATTTCCTGTACACATAATATATGTGTTTTGGGCAAATAGGCCCCTCTTCAGCAGTTTTACTAAAACGATTTTCTAAAAATGTATATAACAAAAACTTTTTAATAAATTACAATAATTTAAAAAACCCGACAATAAAATATTAAAACTTACAGATTTTTCATATCCAATTACTTCAAAATATGCATAAATCACATTTAGAAGAATTATTATTTTAACATTGCATAAATTTCATAAATTAACATGTTTCTATATTAAAATAGGGAAGGTTTAAAATTATTATTTAAAACTACAAAAATTATCACAAATTGATTAAAACTTACTTAACAAACTTTGTTTACATGAACTAATAAATTACTCATCATTTATTTATTCTGTCATTTTATACCCCTTGGCTTTTTGCTTTCGTCATTAATTATGCTCTCCCATTATTGGTGGATTTCACATCCTAAGCTATTGCTTTGTCTTTTCATATAAATATGTTCAAATAATTGACATTTAAAATTATTACTTTCTTTTTTTCTTTATTTTTATTGTAAATTTATTGAAATAAATTTAAATTCTTTTATTTTGACTTCACAGAGAGGTGACTGCACACATTCACTTCAATAACTGTAGATCATTAGCTGATCAGAGTACTATAACATGGAAAGTGGCATTTTGTTATCGAAATTTGCCTCTAAGTAGCATTACCTGCTGGAGTTTGATTGGTGCAATGGTTTCTGCACTATAACAAAAGTCCAGTCTTTTTTTGAACAGACTTCATATATTATTATTTGTTCTTGGCACATCAAAAAATATGAAATTTAAAAATAGACATTTAATATTGATTCTAAAGTGCAAAATGAAATAAATGAAATTAAGAAATGATGAAATGAAAACTTACTTTTTAGCATTAAGCAATATCTTTGGCTTTGGCTGAAGGTAATAAAAAGCTGAAGTTCAGCTTTAGCTGAAAAATATCTTCAGTCATACACTGCTTAAAACATTATTGATTGTTTAAAATATCTTATAAACTTACTTTGATAAATATGAATATTCTTTAAAGAAAGAATATTGTCTCTAATAAACCTGCTTTTAGAAGACCTGTATGTGTAGCTTTCAGTTACAAAAATATATTGTAAATGTGTCTTTATAAAATAAAAATAATTTGTCAAAAAACAGAAATTGCCATAATATTTGCAGAAAAAGTTTATAAAGATTTAATAATAGGTTGCAGCCAAAGTTTTCATCTCTAAAACATGAACATCGAGCACCACTTGCAAGGTAGTGCTTTTGAATACATTCAGCCTTCGAAACCTCACTAATATAATAGCATTTTTAAAGAAAATATTAGATGTTTAAATGACAAAAAAAATGACATGTAAAAAAACAGTTTATTAACTACTATAATTTTCTTATTCAAACACTTACCTGATTTTCTGGTAGCTATCACATTTATAACTAAAACAAAATTGCATGGTGTCCCTATTAATTTCTTCTATATATAATCATCCAAGCCTGAACATATTTCATATTGATTAGTGATATGTTTAAGCATGGTTGGTTACTACATACATGTATATAATATCTATCTTTACCATACTGGACTGAAGTTTAAGTTGACTGAGAGCCATGGAAGGTTGAGGATGTGAAGTTGTCCCAATAAGCACAAGTGACCAGTATGCTTATCTCTCTCAAATTATGCCTAAATGATCTGGAAACAAAGATTCAAATGAAAAACTGATAATGCATCTATGTGATAAATGGTTTCTAATTTCTTCCAAAATTAATAATATGGATTATATTTTTGACAGATGAATGGAACTAAAAATATCCTGTTGCTGTTGGAAATTTTTTATAATTTTTGCAAACTGCTATTGTTTAAATTTTAAAAAAAGAATTCTTAATTGCAATGTTTTATGTTTTACTAGGCTACAAAAATGTACAAGGTGATTCACCAGTAGCATTCAGTAGTTTTTTCTTGGAAGCTGTTGGAAATAGGAAGATTGCCTAATAATCAAATTTATAGAGCAGACATCAAGACAACTTTGCTGACCTTGGATGATCTTGAAAATCAACAGTTTTTGTACAGAACAAAATAGGGTGTTTTTTAATTATAATGGGTGCTTTTGAGCCATTATATGAATAGTACAAGACAAAATAAACACCTTTTAAAATAGGTCACATTTTCTTAAACATAATGGTGTTCCAGATATTGGCCACTTTCTTCAAAAAATCTGATTTCTCTTTTCCTGAAAGTTTCTACACTAGGAACTAAGTTTAAGTAAAGCTTTTCGATAAATAGAAACGTGATAGTAATGATAGTATATTTTAAAACTTATTTAAATTAGATGCTCAAAATGTCTACCCTGTTAGCATATGCAGGCATATATTTTACAAATTTAGTTCTAATTAGTACAAATTAACATTAAACAATTAAAAATAACACATGCACTCCAATTAGAACATATTAATGTTAATGTTAAAATTTATATCAATGTTCTAAAATTTGTTTTGGTTTGTTTGAAGAAGACATTCTATACATGTTAAAAGTGCTTGCAAAATATTCTGTATTTATTTTGTGTTTTACGTATCAAAATCTTATTAATGCCAGTAGACAGTGCTCTTAAACTTTTATCTAACATCACATTTTTGAAGAAAGTAGTATATGTAGTCAATGTGTCTTGTCTCCATTCACAGTTATTGAAGGTGTCATTGAAGTGTAGTGGGATAAATATATTCCACTATATTTTTATAGGAGATATATATTTCAGCTTTGGAGTAATTATCATTACATGTTTTATTATATATATATATATATGCTCAAACTGATTCATGTTTAATTTTTCACTGCACAGACTATAGTATAATAGAAACTGTTTGTTTTGAAATAAGAAATAAAATAATTTAATAATGTCTGATATGCATTAGTAATTTTTTGAGTTATAACTCTCAAAATATGAGGCATGTTCAGAAAAGATCAAACTTTTGTCATACAAAACTTTATTACCGTGATTACAATATTATACATGTTTGTCCTGTTTAAAGTACTCCCCTGCTTGCAATGCAGCATTTCCATCATTTTTGCCACTGTTGGAACACTCCCTGGAACTCATTTTGTGAGATGGCACATAGCTCTGTGAATTCTATTGATTCTTATCTACACTTTGAAAATGACATCCTTTCAAGGTGGTTTTCAACTTTGGAAACAGGAAAAAGTCTGCTTGGGCTGTCTGGAGAGTACACAGGTGGTGTGAGTGACGGCTACATTGTTAGCGGCCAAAAACTGGCCGACAAGCAGAGATGTGTGACATGGTATGTTGTCATTATGCAACTCACTCGGGCTTCTTCTGGTGCACATCTTCTCTCAAATCCCTTAAAACTTCTATGTAGAACTCCTTGTTAACAGTCTGACCTTGTGGCACAAATTCATGATGGACTATATGCCTTGACAATAAAAACAACAATCAACATCGGTCATTCCAATCTTGAATCTTCCTCAGTTGATGTTCTGCCCAATTTAAAATGCTTAAAACACTCATGACACTGCAAATGGCTCCACAATCCTCCAAACAAAGCCCACATTTTCACTAAAAATTTTGCTAGTCTTAAAGCAAAATTTCATGCAAACAAATTGCTTTTTAAAGTACTTTATTCTAAAAATTATCAACTTGGACTTATCGGATTTTTAGGACTATTATACTGGTGTACCTGCTATTTACAAAAGGAGGAGTTTTTAATTAGAAAAACAAAAAAAAATCTTTATTTTATCACCTGTAGTATTTCCTGTACACATAATATATGTGTTTTGGGCAAATAGGCCCCTCTTCAGCAGTTTTATTAAAACGATTTTCTAAAAATGTATATAACAAAAACTTTTTAATAAATTACAATAATTTAAAAAACCCGACAATAAAATATTAAAACTTACAGATTTTTCATATCCAATTACTTCAAAATATGCATAAATCACATTTAGAAGAATTATTATTTTAACATTGCATAAATTTCATAAATTAACATGTTTCTATATTAAAATAGGGAAGGTTTAAAATTATTATTTAAAACTACAAAAATTATCACAAATTGATTAAAACTTACTTAACAAACTTTGTTTACATGAACTAATAAATTACTCATCATTTATTTATTCTGTCATTTTATACCCCTTGGCTTTTTGCTTTTGTCATTAATTATGCTCTCCCATTATTGGTGGATTTCACATCCTAAGCTATTGCTTTGTCTTTTCATATAAATATGTTCAAATAATTGACATTTAAAATTATTACTTTCTTTTTTTCTTTATTTTTATTGTAAATTTATTGAAATAAATTTAAATTCTTTTATTTTGACTTCACAGAGAGGTGACTGCACACATTCACTTCAATAACTGTAGATCATTAGCTGATCAGAGTACTATAACATGGAAAGTGGCATTTTGTTATCGAAATTTGCCTCTAAGTAGCATTACCTGCTGGAGTTTGATTGGTGCAATGGTTTCTGCACTATAACAAAAGTCCAGTCTTTTTTTGAACAGACTTCATATATTATTATTTGTTCTTGGCACATCAAAAAATATGAAATTTAAAAATAGACATTTAATATTGATTCTAAAGTGCAAAATGAAATAAATGAAATTAAGAAATGATGAAATGAAAACTTACTTTTTAGCATTAAGCAATATCTTTGGCTTTGGCTGAAGGTAATAAAAAGCTGAAGTTCAGCTTTAGCTGAAAAATATCTTCAGTCATACACTGCTTAAAACATTATTGATTGTTTAAAATATCTTATAAACTTACTTTGATAAATATGAATATTCTTTAAAGAAAGAATATTGTCTCTAATAAACCTGCTTTTAGAAGACCTGTATGTGTAGCTTTCAGTTACAAAAATATATTGTAAATGTGTCTTTATAAAATAAAAATAATTTGTCAAAAAACAGAAATTGCCATAATATTTGCAGAAAAAGTTTATAAAGATTTAATAATAGGTTGCAGCCAAAGTTTTCATCTCTAAAACATGAACATCGAGCACCACTTGCAAGGTAGTGCTTTTGAATACATTCAGCCTTCGAAACCTCACTAATATAATAGCATTTTTAAAGAAAATGTTAGATGTTTAAATGACAAAAAAAATGACATGTAAAAAACAGTTTATTAACTACTATAATTTTCTTATTCAAACACTTACCTGATTTTCTGGTAGCTATCACATTTATAACTAAAACAAAATTGCATGGTGTCCCTATTAATTTCTTCTATATATAATCATCCAAGCCTGAACATATTTCATATTGATTAGTGATATGTTTAAGCATGGTTGGTTACTACATACATGTATATAATATCTATCTTTACCATACTGGACTGAAGTTTAAGTTGACTGAGAGCCATGGAAGGTTGAGGATGTGAAGTTGTCCCAATAAGCACAAGTGACCAGTATGCTTATCTCTCTCAAATTATGCCTAAATGATCTGGAAACAAAGATTCAAATGAAAAACTGATAATGCATCTATGTGATAAATGGTTTCTAATTTCTTCCAAAATTAATAATATGGATTATATTTTTGACAGATGAATGGAACTAAAAATATCCTGTTGCTGTTGGAAATTTTTTATAATTTTTGCAAACTGCTATTGTTTAAATTTTAAAAAAAGAATTCTTAATTGCAATGTTTTATGTTTTACTAGGCTACAAAAATGTACAAGGTGATTCACCAGTAGCATTCAGTAGTTTTTTCTTGGAAGCTGTTGGAAATAGGAAGATTGCCTAATAATCAAATTTATAGAGCAGACATCAAGACAACTTTGCTGACCTTGGATGATCTTGAAAATCAACAGTTTTTGTACAGAACAAAATAGGGTGTTTTTTAATTATAATGGGTGCTTTTGAGCCATTATATGAATAGTACAAGACAAAATAAACACCTTTTAAAATAGGTCACATTTTCTTAAACATAATGGTGTTCCAGATATTGGCCACTTTCTTCAAAAAATCTGATTTCTCTTTTCCTGAAAGTTTCTACACTAGGAACTAAGTTTAAGTAAAGCTTTTCGATAAATAGAAACGTGATAGTAATGATAGTATATTTTAAAACTTATTTAAATTAGATGCTCAAAATGTCTACCCTGTTAGCATATGCAGGCATATATTTTACAAATTTAGTTCTAATTAGTACAAATTAACATTAAACAATTAAAAATAACACATGCACTCCAATTAGAACATATTAATGTTAATGTTAAAATTTATATCAATGTTCTAAAATTTGTTTTGGTTTGTTTGAAGAAGACATTCTATACATGTTAAAAGTGCTTGCAAAATATTCTGTATTTATTTTGTGTTTTACGTATCAAAATCTTATTAATGCCAGTAGACAGTGCTCTTAAACTTTTATCTAACATCACATTTTTGAAGAAAGTAGTATATGTAGTCAATGTGTCTTGTCTCCATTCACAGTTATTGAAGGTGTCATTGAAGTGTAGTGGGATAAATATATTCCACTATATTTTTATAGGAGATATATATTTCAGCTTTGGAGTAATTATCATTACATGTTTTATTATATATATATATATATGCTCAAACTGATTCATGTTTAATTT
>NW_019386577.1:0-806 GCF_000671375.1 Centruroides sculpturatus | reverse complement strand
CTCTAATTAGTCTGGAAACGGGGGACCTAATTCTTGCATTCTGTGAAAACAGGTAAGATTGGCTATAATGTAATTATCTTAATCTTCACTATCGTTACTTTTTAAAAACCCAGCAAAGCGGGTCCTTGCAGCTAGATTCTAGATTACTTAGAAAAACAGTCTTTTATATATATAAAAAACTATATTACATACAAATGTACGAACAAATAAAAACCCAGCAAAGCTGGTCCTTGCAGCTAGTATATTATAAAAATAGCAGATTGTCATTGGCAACGGCAAAAGAGTGAAAACATCATTCACACTTGTTCGCAGAAAGTTTGTTGTTCACTTTATATAACTGCCGAACAGAAAGTCCGTTGTTCGCAGCATCCATTATTCAAGGCGTACGTTATACGAGGCACCACTGTAATTATATATTAAAAGCAAAATGTTTGTCATCACCAATCAAAACTAACACTTTATACAAAGAAGTTCTATAAATAGAGACTCAACTCTGACTGCCTGAATGAAATATAACCAAATCAGTCAAGATGGACAAGTTCATTATCCACTCTTTCTGAAATATCATGTTTCAATTTTAATTTAAAATAATTAATTAATTTTGATTTGTCGGAAATGACGGGCAAGGGTGTCATTGTACAGATCATTGATCCTGTTGGCCTCAGCTCTGTTTGGATAATGAGTATTGGTAAATTCCTGAACCTCTCCCCATTTGACGAGTGTTGTCAACTTTCACTCCTTCTGATGATTTCTTGCTTTGTTTCATTGAAATCACCTTTCTGTTTTTTTAGAAGCCATGATTTGCA
>NW_019386576.1:32525-40687 GCF_000671375.1 Centruroides sculpturatus | reverse complement strand
ACAACTCCACCGAAGGAGGCCTCTCGCGCATCATTGGTTTACGCGGAAAAAAAGAAGGTCCGATACTTTTTGAACAGACCTTGTACACTTTTTGATAGCTTGTATCTTGAGAAAATTAAGAAAATAGAAGTTATTAACAAAGTGTGTTAATGTTAATTTTATCAAGGGATGTTTTATGTGCAAAGCAGTTTATTAAATAATCTGAAAATATCTCCGTATTGCATTAAAGAATAAAAAAGAAAAATTTTTTTAAAATGCATTACAAACATTTGAATAGAAAGTTTGGAAAGTGCACAAATTAAACAATTACTGCAACTAATTATACACTTTTGTCAGTTGTATGTTTGTATTGATATATTAATCAATGCCTTTATATGTAATCTCTATATTTTCATGGATTGAATATCTTCTTTCTAATAACCTTGCTTTGCTCCAATGCAGAACAAAACCAACCAACTTTGGAAATGAACCAGAGCTGTGTTATCCTATTGTGAAAATGTCATAGTTGAGTTCCTGCAATCTAGAAAAAGTGATTTGATATGTGCTCATGTTTTATATTAGAAGCAGGAATCATGTTTATGCTGGATTTAAGTCTGGTACAACGAGATTAACTTAAATAGGCTGTATGAGTTATGGTTTTTCACAATTCCTTAAAAATAAGAGGCCAAAACTTTGAATACGTAAAAGCGCTGTCTCTTGCATGCAAGTAGAGTGAACCAACTCTGATAGGATCTAATAATTTGAATCCCTTTATTGTTTTATAAGTATTGCCAACATACATGAATATAATCCTTTTGGACTCAAATTGATCTCCAATTTTAATAGTGTGTAAGAGCTCTAATAATGCAAGAAAGACTAACATTTTATAGCACTTTGGATCAAAAAGGTAGCGCACATGAACAAAAGGATGGAATGTAGACAACAAATGTTCCTGTTGATTTCACCATCTTATAAACTGTATATTTAGGAAATGGATTGATTTCTTGAATTTCAGGTTAAGACTTAAATGACATCCCTTACAGATTACAGTTGTCTGCCATAAACTGCTCATGATTAATGTATGCCTGTAGTATTGTGAGGATTTGTGATTATTGTCAATAGATGGTTGAGTATAAAAGTTTGTCAGGATCAGACACCTGTTGATTGTATTCCAACAATCTGTAGTCACATATGAAGAACAATTAGGTGTAAATGGATAGAAGGATGAAAGTAGCAATGTTCTAACAACATAAGGATAGAAAATGTGTTTCATAGTTTAGTTTTGTGGTCAGTAAATTTTTACATACATGTAGGAGGGAGAGGACACTGGTCAAGGTGAAAGACAAACTAATGGAAGCCAATGACAATAAGCTCAGACAATCTGATTGGATGTAATGCCAAACTAAATTTGTATGAGCATTGTAGGTTTGACCATGATCATCAATTTGCTGTCACTCTATATACCCTTCAATGATCTCAGATCCAACACTGGATTTTTCATATACAATGAGTGAGATGCTCATGCACAATGAAATACAGGCTTGTGCATAAAAAATGAAATATTTATGCTACTTGTTTCAGTTACTAGCTGAAATTTTGAGTCAGTCTTTTGATACATAAAATGATCATTTATTTAATTAAATTATTTAACTATAAAATGTATCACAAAAGATATCAGAAGAAAAATTAGCAATTTGTTTAATTAAGGTAAGTTTGATATCTTCTAAATCAGTGGTCGACAACCTTTCTCACCTCACGGATCACTAAAGTCACAATTTTGAATCCCGTGGACCATTATTGTGAATTTTTTAAACAATACAAAATCTGTAGAACAATGATCATAAAAGTTCAATTTTATTATATTATAATTAAACATGTGAGTTTCATATTAACAAATTAATGCAAGCCTAAAGTTCATTGCTGCTTGTTTGAAACAAATTTATGGATTCTTTGCGCTTTTCCGTGAAGGACGACAATCGCACTCACAATACTGTTTATTGATAACAGTCACTTCATTTTTGATTTTAGATTTGAATAAAAAACCCCAATGAGTGAAAAAAGCAATAAGCATTTTGCATTTCTTTCGTAATACTTCGCATAACCTTCAGTTGATCAATGTTCAAATTTTCCATGGACTGCCAGTTGCCGGTCTAAATCATTTTAATCCTATTAAGTTGATTTTTCTCACAGCAACAATGGTAAGTTTTCTGCATTTTATTAATTTTAAAAGTACAATTAACAAATTAATAGAGTACTTTGATCATTTAAATTAAATACTAAATGAATTATTTTATTATAATTAAACTTGATAACTTTACTAAGAAATGTAAATACTTTGTTGGTTTGAAATAAATAAAAAGTACAACAAAATTGTTGTTGTTCAGTTGTCTTTTCCATGCTGATTATGGTTAGTGTGAACATGACAATTTAAATTCAATAAAATAATCATTTGTTATTTCTTGTCAAGGTTGATTCATGAGTTCATCATTACATATTATAGATGTGGCCTGCCTTCCTTGAAATTTTATAGTACACAAAACACTTATTTCTGAAAAGATGATGTATCATTCAATCAGACCACAAACTACAATGTTCTGTTAGTATCACTAAATCAGATTAGTGGTCTTCAGTTAAGATGTCTATTCTTTTGGAATCATGGTATTGCACCAAGAGTAACTTACACATATAGCATTCTACACTAAAAAAGTTCAAGTATAAGATACAATACTGTTTCTAGACTCCATAGCATGAATGGTACACCATACAAGTGCTTTCAAGCATAACACCATTATAAATGATGTTTTTTCTTCTATTTCAGCAATATATATTTTAATCTATATTTTCATGTTGTGTGTGCATTTAATTATTGAGGACAATCTAATGCTGAAAATAGGTAGAAATAGTAACTGGAAATACAGTATATAAGTAACCCACTTGCAGCCATGTACTTTAAATATACTAATAAAATATTGATTTGTAAAACAGCCTTAATAGTCCAATAAAGGAATCATCTGTTTGTTTGGTATTTAACTGTTTTTCTTTGTTTTTATTAATAATTTTTCAGTTTATATTTTTCTATACAGTCAAATAAAAATTATATTATGATAATTTTTAAGGGCTTTGTATGATAAACAACTTTTTCCAATCCATAATCCTGTGACCACTGAAATCTCATCAAATTTCACGTCAAAGGCAATGGCATTGACTAGTTTGTGCAGGGCTCAAAACTTTACTTTTACCATTAGTTTGACATTGTTTAAGCTTATACATGATCACCTGCCATTTCTGGTCTTTCAGATCATAGGATTACAATGAGAATGATGCTAGTAAATAAATAGTTTTATACGTTTAAAAATAAGGTTTTATTGCATTCCACTAATGTTTATTGTAAATGAGTATTTTAAATTATTTAGTATATAGCTCATCCAAGAGTGAAAAGTAAAACTTTAGTACTAGTTTTTTTGGTTTTTATTTTTAAACTAATTACAACTTATTTATGTTTACATGTTAAAATTACATCTAAATCTGAAATTAGGAAGAACATTTTAGCTAATTAAATGTATTCATTACACATTTTAAACAGAATACAGATAAACAGTTTATTTAAACAAATTTTATACAATATACAGTAGAGCGTCGTTTATCCGAAAGATGGTTATCCGAAACGTCCGTTATTCGAAAGCATTCCAGTCGGCAAATTTAAATTTTCGCTAGTGCTGTGGTGCTGCAATCTTCGGCTATTTCTCAGGCTACTCAAATATTTTACGTTTTTGATACTAAATTAACATCTGAAGTATAATTTTTTATTGTTTTTATATTTTTCAATAAATTTATTTTGTTTGTACAAAATAAAAAAATAATTTTTAACGATACAATAGTCTTTGTTAGGCTTAACATCGACGAAAATTCAACGCGAAGCGACGCAACGGAGAGAAATTTCAACATGGGATAAATTAATATATTTTTTCGTACATGATTTGTTATCCGAACCACCCCAGTCCCCAATTGATCGGATAAACGACGCTCTACTGTATTTTGTATTATTAAACAGCAGCATCCATAGGAAGCTACTCAGAGTAGATTGGAATGATATAGTCACAAATGGCAGTCCAACAAGAGAGAATGCTATTCCATTGGGTCATCCAAAGGAAACTTTGTCACATCTGTAGAATGAGTGATGAAAGGAATTAAAACTAAGACATTTGGAATCATGAAGACGACAATAAAAGAGGAAGTCCATTTAAGGAATGGATGGATGATGTGAAAGAATGATATTCAGGAGCTGGTTCACTGTGCCCTAGATGGGGTGGAAAAGACGGTGAAAATGGCAACAGACTCCAGTGGGTACTGGTCCCACGGACAGTGATAATCTATATCCTTTCATCAAACTGGATATACAGTAGATCATATAAAAATTCTGCATTACTTTGCAAGAAAAAATATTTTTAAACAATTTGCATTTTTATTTACCAAACAGGATTCATAAATTACATTTCTGTTTTGTTTTCTTTCCTTTCTAACAATCCTCTCATAACAATGAATTTAATAATAATTACTTGCAACTTTATCCTGCCCTTTTCAACTTGGTAGTAATGTAAAATTTAGCTAAGAGGTCTGTTCAAAAAATATGCGGACTGACGTCATAAAACAAAATGTACTTTAATGTAATGTCCTTCAGCACCTTCATTACATTTGCCTTAATCTCGGGAATCGTCTCAAATCTTCCTTTTAAGGGTCTTTTGAGTTTGGGGAACAAGAAAAAGTCACAAGGAGCAAGGTCAGGTGAGTAGGGGTGGGTGGAGAAGAACAGTGATCGAGTGTTTGGCCAAAAACTTGAGTTCTGAGGGCTGAATGGTCTGGAGCATTGTCGTGATGGAGAAACTAGTTGCCACTCCTCCATATTTCTGGCTTTTGCGACAGATGGCATCCCTCAGACGTTTCAGAACTTCAATACAGTAAGTCTGGTTCACTGGAGCCTTCGGGAGGTATTTGTGGTGAACAAACCCTTAGCATCAAAGAAAACCATCAGCATCACTTTGACATTGGATCAAACTTGGCGAGCTTTTTTGAGTCTGGGAGACGTTTCACCCACCCACTGGGATGATTGGACCTTCGTTTCAGTGTCATAACCGTAAACTCATGATTCATCACTTGTTATGATCCTTACAAGAAGTTTTCATCTTTTTCTGAACGATCAAGCTGTTCCTGACAAACCTGGACGCAACTAGCTTTTTGGTCGTCCGTCATCAGGCGTGGCACAAATTTCACAGCAATGCAGTGCCTCTTCAATTTTTCAATCAAAATTTCATAACAAGATCCAACTGATATCCCACACTTCAGCAAGCTCCCTGACAGTCAGATGCCAATTTTCCTGCACCAGGGTGTTGATTTTGTTGACGTGTGGGTCATCAGTTGACATGGAAGGATGTCCAGGACACTCATGGCCTTCAATTGACTGTCGACCACCCTTAAAACACGCTGTAGGCTTCATAGCAACATCACCATAATACCCTATTCACACTGTATATTTTAAGCCAGCTTAGGAATGAAATATGAACGGAACTGACTTAATGTTAAACCGGTTTAACTACCAACAACTGGCTTAGCTTAAATCTCTTTCTCAAAGAAGCTTAAGTCGCTTCAAGCTTTCCTCAAGATCTGCCACAAGTTCAAAAATAATGGCGGAAGCAGATGTACAAATGTTTGAACAAAGCGAGAAAAAACATTCAAAAAATTGGTCAGAGGAGGAGATGGCAATTTTAATTGAAATATGGGGAGAAAAGATCGACGACTTACGTCAAGCGAAACGAAACAAAACTATATATGAAGCAATGGCAGCAGAAATTCGTTTTCAGAGGCCAATGTCCAGAGCGAGAATGTGGTCCAAAATAAGGACAAAAATTAAAAATTTAATTGCCAAATATAGGTAAGTTAAAATTGTGAAAATACATAATCATTAAATTAATTATCGTTTAATATTTAAATAAAGAATTCTTTAAACAGTTATATTTTGAACATTGATACCAAATGACGAAAATTATATTATATTTCTTATTACTCGTACGATAATTGTAAATGATGTAAACATCAAATTAATATTAAAATTTAAAAGAAAAAATTAATCTTCCTACTTGAAACAATGAAATTTTCTTTTTTTATTTTAACTAGAGAAGAAGTAACGAAGATTGGGCATTCGGGAGGTAGCCCATCTACCTGGCAATATTTCCAGGTAGTTAATTCAATTATAGGACATCAGCCAGCCCAGAATGTATCATTAATGGAAGAAAGTTGCAGCAGTATGATGATACAATGTTTACAATCACCTGAATTGGATATAGGTAAACTATCATTAGATGTATCCTATTATATCAACATCTATTACCTAAGTTATAATAATAAATATTTTTGATGGTTAACTTCTCATAATACTTGTCACTTTTCAATATAACACAACACTCTGGAATTTATCATTAAAATTGTACATGTGTACCTTTATTACCATTTGGCATCTATAACTGCAAGAACTATGGAATACCAGTTAAATTTAAAAGTTGTCAGAATAAATTTGTCTGGAAAGAACTAATATTTAAGCATGTTCACAAACTCCATTTTACATATATTTTTGTGTAATTAAGCATTTAAGTCCTGGTGATTTTTCTTATGATTGTTACTAAACATGTAATCATCATTTACTCTAATAAATTAATGTTTTCATATAATTTACATCATAATTGTGTGTATTTAAATAAAATAATGTATAGTGTTAAATAATTGTGCTTGTATCTTTTAGAGAACAATGAAAATTCCAATGAAATAATTGAAGAGGTACTGGTACCACTTGAACCTGAAATAAGGGTGACGAGGTCGTTGAAGAGAAAGAAACGGCCATTGGAACAGCAAATAAATGAATTAATAAGTGAAATTAAAAGAAGTAATGATGTTTCTGAGGAATTGGAAAGAAAATCCATAAAAATTGCAGAGGAAGGACTGCAACTACAGAGAGAAAGTGTAGAATTGCAAAAGGAATTGTTATCTGTAATAAAAATGTCTAATTGATTTGAAATAAAAATCATTTTTATTGTATATGATCATTTATTTTCCTCATTTGAAAATACATCTTTGATGATTGTGTGAGGACTGCAGTTATAAAGGCATTAAAATCTATGAATAATAATTAATGAAATTAAAAGTATAAACAATAATTTATTAACTATATAAATATTTATTTTCCTGACTTTATAAATGTTATAAAATTTATATACTCTAACATTAATCTGAAATAAATTACTTTGACTGAAAATTTGTCTAGTGTTTGTATTTTTATTCAGTCTCCTGATTTTCAAGAGCTTGTTTAAAAATAATTTGCAGTTACAAGGAGTTTCATTTAACACAAGTTATGAGGACTGCTCGCTCACACAAAATTAATTTATATTAATGATTTTAGAACAAACAGATAATTAGTTAGAACTTTATACATTATTTAGGGGGGGCGTGTCTAGCCTGCGGAGGTGTTGGTGACTTTTTTGCTGAGCTGTCGTGGCGACGTTGGACATGGAATTTTTACAACAGAATATTAAGTGTAGAACTGAATTAAGTAGTTCAAATGTTGCATTAACTAGAATAATAATTTTTATGTTACTAATGATTGCCGGAATTGAGTTAAATCCCGGACCTTTTCCTCGATCTCCTCCAATATCAAGTCAAGCAGTTATGCAAAAAAGGGGACGAGGGAGACCACGTAAAGAGCATACAAGAGATATAGAAGAAAATACTCAGACAAGCGAAATGTCAGGAGAGGAATACTTATTTGAGGAACATTCCAAGAGCACTACAGATATCTCGAGGTATGCTAATATAAAAGACTATTTCGAACCGGAAGAAGATTTATCAACAAAGACTACTGAACCTGAATACTCAATTAAATCGGTCTATGAATTAATCCAAGACAAATTTGAAAGTTTGAACTTCGAAATCCGGTCCCTGAAAGCTGAAATGAACAAAATGAACGAAGAAAATTTAAAGCTCAAGGAAAAGTTAAAAGATATGTGTAAAAAAATACGTTCATTAGAAGAAAGAACAGATTCGTACAGTAAGCTAAAAGGTATGGTGGACTTTGAAATTGATAAAATGTTAAACGAGAGAACTAAGAAGAATCTAATTATATTTAATTTTCCATTTAAAAC
>NW_019386576.1:0-32295 GCF_000671375.1 Centruroides sculpturatus | reverse complement strand
AAATGATTGTTTTATAAGAGATGAAGATGGGTTCCAAATTGAAAACCAGATTATACATACTATATCGTATGCCGATGACATTGTGTTAATAGCTCCTACAGCAGCTGCACTTCGTAGAAAAATCCAACAAATCTGTGAGTATTTAGAAAAGCTAAGAGTTAAAATAAATTCCAAAAAATCAACAATTATGATATTTAGAAACGGAAGTAACATATCCAAAAAGCACATGTCTTTTTTCATTAATAAAGAAGAAGTGAAGATAGTGAAGGAAATAAAATTTTTAGGAGTTACATTCAAACCTAATCTGTCGTTCGATAAACACTATAAAAATTCACTAAATAAAGCAAAAATTGCAATAAATAATTTAATTGGTCTATTCTGCAAGGCAAAAATAAAGAACTTACGTTCACATTTTCAACTATTTAATTCGATTGTGATGAACTCAATGGGATATGCTGCCCCAATTTGGAGCATGGAAAAATTTAATGACTTTGAGAAAATTCAGAATATATTTATACGTAAGATATTCCAGCTAGAATATAACATCCCGGGTAGTGCCTTAAGATTAGAAACAAATAGATTCAGAATAAACACTATACTAACAAAAAGATATTTAAAGTTTCTAATCAAAATTATTAAGGCTGAAGATATAACAACAAAACTGCTCTTCGTACTATATCAGAAATCAAGAGAAATAGACATAAGACGAAGTTGGATAATTCAGCTATCGAAGATAATAAATAAATATGGATTTTCTATTAAACTGTTTATGGATCGTACGTATGATATAGAGCATTATAGTAAAGAAATAGTACATAGAGTTATGGAATACTCTATTATCCAAGATATTGAAGACATACAAAAACGAGAAAAGACAAGCTGGTATGCAACAATTTTAAATTATCCAGTAAACAACAACTATATATTGACAAACATAGCTTTTAACGTTAAAAAGTTTTTTATACAGATTAGGTTAAATAAATATGGAATGATCATAAATGACAAATATATAGATTACACTCAATCAAAATGTCCAAATTGCACCAAAAATCTATCTAAAATTCATATTTTATGTGAAAATTGTGACGAAAAGGATAAACTGCAAAGACTCCAGATTGGGACGCTAGCGAAATGTACTAGTGAGATGGAAATGTACAAGACATTAGATAGTGCTGATGTTAACACGATTTATATATTATATAACTATGTTAAAAAACTAATTAAATAATAATTATGTCAAATTTTTAATGTGGTTATATAGACTAATAAATAGAAAATATTAATAATGTTAAAAAATTACTATATGAGATGTTAATATGCGTTTATTCAAAATTAAAACGCCCTTGTAACAGGCGAAAGCCTTCTACGCCAATAAAGATTACTTACTTACTTACTTACATTATTTAATATTAGCAATGTCAAAATTTAAAGTACAACTATATTCTAGTGAACTTCTGAGTTCACTAGAATATAGTTCCTGTAATAAATCTTGTTTTGAGAACTTAATTTAAAATCCTTATAATCTTAATCCCTAAAACTTCTTGCAATAGCATTTCTAATTGAAATAGCTATGATGATGTTTATCCCTTAAACATAAATTTATTTCATTAAGACATGTTTTTTCTACTGGATCATTTCTTCTCTCACAGACATTATGTAATATACAAGTTTTAATTATTTGTTTTGATATATCAATCCTATTATCCATTCGTTTAGAAAGTCTTCGAAATCTTGCTTTTAATCTTCCAAAGGCATTTTCCACTACTTGTCGAACTCTAGATAATCCAAAATTGAATGTTTTTTCTATTTCATTCTCTGTTTTATTTGGAAATGGTTTCATTAAGCTTGGCTGTAAAGGAAAAGCAGTGTCACCAATAATTAAAGGCAGTACAACTTCTCCACCAATTCTTTCCCCTAATTCTAAGGAGTTTATATAGATATTTTGTAGGCATGTTAAGAGAGAGAATTTTTTTAAATATGCACATCATTATTCCTTCCAGGAGATCCTACATTTATATATGTAAACATATATTTGGCATCTGAAACAGCAAGGAGGACCAAAGAATACCATCTTTTATAATTGTAATAGTCAATGGAGTCTTTTTTTGGTGGTGAAATAGGAATGTTTGTTCCATCAATTGAACCAAAGCATTGTGGAAAATTCCAAATCTCGTAAAAATCACGAATTTTTAGTTTCAATTTCATTTCTGTTCTGTGGAAACTGAATAGCAATAGACATTAAATTATTTATAACTGCATTACAAAAGTCTATAACAATTTTGCAAATGGTGTCTACACCAAACAGGTGTGAAATAGTCCTATATTCAGATGATGCCAATGTATATAGAGCAACTGCTACTCTTTTATCTGTAGAAATACATTTTAAATTAATAACTATAAATTAATTTATGATGATTTATCAAAAATAAGCAAAAGTTTGATTTTATTTTAAATGTAATATTGAATGCACCTGCTTGAGGGCTAAGCGAATAATTCACAAGTGTTAAACTTGTTTTTGGCAATGTATCAGGTCAGTCCATAAGTTCGTGCGCATTTTTATCTACAAAAAAAGCAACAAAAAATTTTAATTAAATTTTATTTCAATCTATAATGTATTCATCATTATTTTGTACAATTTCTTGCCATCTTGATGGTAGCTTTTTAATCCTGTCTTTGTAAAATGATTTCGGTTTTCAATCAAAATATTCAGAAATAGCCTTTTTTACATTGTTCTCATTCTCGAAAGTTTTTCCTTTTAAAAAATTCTGCAAACTCCGAAAAAGATGATAATCACTGGGAGCAATATCTGGCAAATATGGTGGATGAGGTAAAATTTCCCAGTTGAAGCTTTTGAGTTGAGCAGTTGACGTTGTCGGTTAGCTATTGACAGTTCATGTGGTATCCATTTTCCTAGCTTTGAAACTTTTCCGATTTGTTGTAGATGTCTATGAACAGTTCAATGGGATGAATTTAAATGTTCCGCAATTTTATCAACTGTTAAAGATGGTTCTGCTTCAACTAGTGCAGACAGAGCATCATCATCAAAGTCAACAGGTCTTCCAGTACGAGCCTTATCCTCCACACTTAAATCATTATTTCTAAATCTTTCAAACCACTTCTGCGCAGTCCTTACACTGATTACAGTTTGATTATGAACAGTATTTAATTTTTTGGCTGCATTTGTAACATTCTCATCACTTAAAAATAAACAGTATAAAACATGTCTCTTATATTCGTCTGTTACTTCCATTTTAACGAAAATAAACAACTGAAACGTTTCCAATTCTGAACAGTATTATATGAATGAGATCAAATTTAATACTTCAGTGTAAAAAGTATCACATTAGATTGGCATTTTTAACAGCAAAACAAGATTTTTCTCAAGGTCATAAAATACACATGAACTTATGGACTGACCTGATAGCTCAACTTAATTCTGCTTAAATCTTAATCCCGCTTAAAGTGTACAGTGTGAATAGGGTATAAGCCATGTTGAGCATAGCAAATGTTTTAGTCACAGCTTTTCCAAGCTTAACACAAAATTTCACAGCAAGTCGTTGCTCCATCAGGTCATTCATTCTGAAGTCCAACAAACGAAAAAAATTGCACTTCACTAAAAACCACGTAGCTAATCAACAAATAAAGATATCTGTAATCGGGAAACGGATTTATCACCAGACGATCCGTACAAACCTAGCAACACCAAGCGGATTCCCCCGGAGCCACGCAATTCAGTCAGTCTGCATATTTTTTGAACAGACCTCGTACTTTCATCCCTCTACATATTTCTTTGTCAAACTGGAACAAAAGCTCACACTCGACTAATAAATTTTATACAAAATCACTTACAAATATTAGACCTTCCTTATTCAAATATTCTGACAAAAGCATTTGTGACATTAGTATGTTCATCCTTTTCACCAAATAGCACATTACAGTTATTTTTCTCGTCAATTTTGTACCCATATTGTCCTCCTTTGTTCATTTTTTTGGCCTAATTTCATAAATAACTGAAAAAGACTACAGAGTGTTCAAATACGAACAGTTATTTGTCAGAGTTACTTGTGCAATTAGGAGCCGAACAACTCCCCATTTTATAGGGGAAAAAAACAAGCCAATTTTAACGTGTATCGAGAAAAAATGGCGTCGCATTGAACATACTATCTAGTGCCCTAGTAACTAGCATACGTGACAATGCCATCTCGTTATAAAAAATATGAGCTAATACATGCATATAAAAATTATAAGGTAATATACGTACTACGTTGCTTATGTAGAGTTCAAAAATGCGGTCATTCTCGAAACTACAGCCAAGCGTAATCTGAAAAATTAAACAAAAACTATTTTAATTATTCAATAATAACTTTTATAATTGAAAAATATATGCAAGTTTGATTTGCTAAAATGCAAATTATCACACTTTAACACAGTATATCCTGCAACGTTTCTTTAGCACTGCGAGTTATGGCAAACAATGAATCGATCATAGTTTACTAGCTTTACAGTGCCGAATTGGGTAAATTTTAATATCGATTCTTTCGAAACATCATTTAACAATTAAAAACTTACCTATTCAATTATAATAATCTTAGGTTACAACCGGATATAAAATTCAAAAGTAAGAAACACGCGTACCGAACCACGTGTAAGTGACTATACGCCACCTGCCGGATAAATTCTGAATTATAAAAATAAAAATATGAAATTTTATTTCAAACGTTTTGATATTGTTAAAAATGTACAATACGTAAATATAATTGTTAACTTGAATCATTTTTAATTATTTTATAATTGTTATGCGTGTTTAATTTATTCGACGATAATTTATCAAATACTTATAATACGTCAAAATGGTCGGATAGAAAAATGACGGATTTAAATCGCTTTGAACGAGTAAAGATAATTTAATATTTCGATAAGCTTGGAATAATAAACGAAATAATTAAACTATAAATTAAGATAAACGTTATGTTGCTTACGCGACTTAATCGGACTCTGCACCAAGCTTAAAGTTAGTCAAGTTGAAACAGTACTCTCACAAACCAGACACGGACTTCATAAATTCAAACTAATTAAATAATTATACAATACAACTAACTCGATTCAATATACCAATGACAATCAATGGACTACTTTAGGATTAGGCGGAGTTTTAACTTGTTGAATCCTTTCGGAATCTGTCAGTCGACTCGATTAACTTCAGTCGCGGTTTCACTTTTTTGTTTCGGTCAAAAATATTTTTAGAGTATAAAATTTCCTAGATTTGGGTGTTGTAAACTATTTATCTTTTTCCCTTTCGACTGAGATTATGCAGACTCGAATCTATTAGCGAGCGAGAGATATAGTTCTCGCGATGGAAAATCACGAACAAGCGAGAAACGAGAAATCTCGCTGGCGAAAGCGAATTTCTGGCTTTCGCGATTATCGCGGTTCGGCTCTTTTAGCCGAATACTGCGTATGCGCCTCGACACAAGTAAAAGATGGCTTCTCATATCTTTCATTTATATTTAAAAAGACTTTTGCCTTAATATTTTTCCACCTATAGATATACATAAAGCAATATAAATTATCTTTTCTTCACAAATTATAATAAAGTCTTTTATCCTTGCGTTGTAGTCGAACCATTTTGATTTTTACTTCCATACAATACAATAATTCGGGCTTCTCTGTGACGAGTTCGTCGTCATCTCCACACCACTTTCTACCGTTTCTCGCGTCGGTGTGGTTGTATTGCACTTAACGAGAAACATCGTCATATATTCTCGCTCGCATCTGTATAGCCGCACCCTAAGGTTAACATAAGCGCAGAGCAGTAGATAAGGAGTTTGGTCATTCAATGTTTAATATATCTTATACTTTGATTTGTTGAAAGCTTCTCACGTGACATAAGGACGCCATTTTCCGGTAGTCTTTGCGATATTGTATATTATATTATTGTAATCAGTAATTTATTTTACAGTACATTATCGTATGCGGCAATGTATAATAACTAACTAACCGTCCGAAAGTTTTTCTCTTTCCCGTAATAATAGATGATGAACATATTTAAAGCGGGAACTGCACTGATGAGCTTCACTTGTTTAATTTTGACACACTGGACAGGTTTGGTCAAGTAATACATTTTTATTATTTTCTGTGGTTATTTGTTAGAAAAGTTATTTTCACTAATCAAATGATCAGAATTGTGCGATGTCCGTTGTCAAATATATTGAATGTTTTCTATGTCCTTTACAACTTTGATCAATGTTGACAGGTTTTCTAGCGCCTTTTCGGTTTCAATAGATGAAAGAAGATACCAAAAGTATCAGAAGTTTGTAAACTAGTTTTAGGCTCACTGCCAAATAAGGCTGATGAAGTGATTTGCGATGACTCCATGCATTTTTTTTCCTTGGATATTGCACAAAATAGCACCTAATCGGCCATTTTGTCGAATTATTGTCGCGCATCCAAGATCTAAGCATATTTTCGACATTTTGATTATTGCGTTCTATACTACTATGCCTTGTGTCTGTGGATGTCCCGGACTGTCACGCACAATTTTACATTCTGGCCACATATTTGCAAATTTTTCGAGGATTTCTACGGTGAATTCCCGGTCATTGTCACTCTATGGTATATGGAGTGCGAAATTGTAAAAAAAAAATTTTTAACAATTCTATTGCTACTTCAGATGCTCGCTTTCATTGAAGCGGTCTAAGATGTATTTAGTAGCATCTTGATAGTTTAACAGTTATTTATACTCTCCATCTGGTGTTGACTGTAAATAAATTAATAAATCAATTTGTCCATTTCCGTAAAATCGTTAGAAACTATTGGTTGAGTTAATACTTTTCTTAGATATAATTACGTTTGGTTTTGCAGGTAGGACCTAAAGCAACAACTATTTCAATTGTTTATTTTGTATTTAAAACATGTCTTTAACACTGTAAATCATTTTGTCACGACACTATGTCCACAGGACTTATGAATCTCCGTCAATATATCAAAATACTGTTCAGTAAGTATGATAGGTACCGTAAGATTCACGGTAATGTTTTCATAAAAATAAGATAATCTGTATTGGCTGTATTTATGACATCATACTTTGAATACTAATAATTGAATATTACCATTTTTCCTATGTCTAATAATCTCAAAAGTTCTCTCTAACCCACGGTTTCTTAAAATTTCCGTGCTGTTTGTGTAGAACTCCATTAGTTGTTTTTTGAAAAATTATTTTTAAACCCACTATATTTAGACACACATATTTTGCACTCTTTCACTATTTGTAATATCCAATATTTCTAGCGGAACAGACATACTACACGACGCCATATTGGTGAATGTCTTTTTGTTTCATAAGTGGTAAGCATCGGAGGTAAATATGAAGATCTGTAAAAGTAATATTAATAAGAGAGAGAGAGATAAAGATAAACTTGTATCTGAGCGTTCGAAAATCTATCAATAATACAGTACTTTAATGAATAAACATTCCCAGATTATATCCACAAATTAATCATGAAAAAGCAAAATAAGATCTAAAATGTCATTTATTAATATAATATATTAAAAAATACATTTTATTATTTAAAATGTTATAANTTTGTATATCATTAAAGCTTCATTTTTATTTATTTATTTATCAATTTGTTTTTCATTTTAACGTTGGCGTCAACCTTCCGAAAGGAAGTTCCAGATATGTTAACAGAATTTAGATAATTATCGTTCGTCAAAGGGCATCCTTTTATCTTTCTAGGAATTAAAGAATTTGTGTCAGACATTATATCAGTTAATCCGCTATCTTAAATAATTAATTAAATAATAATAATTAGGTTTTTCAGGTAAAGAAACTAGAAAGGGGATTCTCATCTCTAAAGAGCAATTATGAATATATTTATGTAAATATTATAGACCTAAATATCTGGACTGATATCTGATTTTAGACAATGATGCTTTCTTCAATGAGAATTCCTAAAATTTATTTTAAATTTATTAATGAAAATTAAGCATTATTATTAAATTTAAATATTTTTAAAATAGCATTAATTATGTAAAAAAATGAAGGATCATTTCGTAAGATTTCCTACAACAAAATTCTAAAAAAAATTTTTTTCGTATGTTTTGAAGAAATCAAGATATTTCCTTCAAATTCAGCTAATTCCTATTAGGTGCCACCTTATATCCTGTGTTTTGATTTTCAAAAAATTAGGTACGGTCTTTTGTATATAAATGCGTATAAGCAGAGGGAGATTTTTGTGAAAAACCCTTTATTTACATCTAAAAACCTTGCTCGAAACTCTAAAAATCTACATCGAACCGAGTAAGTATTACAAATAATTTCAAATTATTCGTGTACTTTTAGTGTATTAGAAGAGTATTTAAGCAATGTATTTTTGGAATGTTTTGGAATTCTTTTAAAAAATGATTTTAAATGTAATCGTTTTAATAGAGATTTAGTGTTAAATTATCAAAATAATATTGTTTTAGTCTAAAGATGAAGAAATTATTTATTCTTCTGGCCATTGTTGTTCTCTTGTCAATTTGGTCCGATGTTAGTGCAAAGAGGAAGAGGCGTTGTAGATTGAGATGTTCAAATAGTCCAAGACATTGCATTGTCCAGTGCTCTTGGAGCTTTGGAAAGAGGGAAATAACTGATAGGTTTGTACATAAATATGTATTAATACATAATTATAAAAAAAATTCGTAATATCTTCATATAAATTTTCATCAACTTCGTCTTCTGAATTATGTCTTCTCCCACTTATACCCGGTAAAAATACTTCACGTCCAGTAATTCTACTTCTTCCTTGAATTAAATCTTCTCTAGGAATATAGTCGCCAACTCTAGAATTCATTAAATTTTTAATTAAAACCCTCAGAAATTACAAATAATTATTAAAAAAAAAAAAACTATCGAACCTTTCATTAATTTCTCTCTTGCGTAGTTTATGAAGTTCGTAAGGACGAATCATTGCCGAATTTGCTTCCAAGTAAAGAGAATTGAGAAGCACAAACACTAAAATTATAACTAGAGCTTTCTTCATGGTCAAACTGTAAAAATAAACATGAATCGTTAATTAATAAGGGATGCTTCCAGGAGCAGTTAAATAAGTTTGCCAATATCGTACGCTTTATACGAAACAAATGACATCAATCGCTCGTCACTGAGCCGAGAGAAACTCTCAGCAGTTTAGAAACGGTAACCAATTTTCCAGCCAATCGAGTGAATGTCAGATATCATCTGACTAAATTCTAAAACGTGATTCGCTGTACACATTTTTTGAAAATTTAAAAATAAAATGCATCATATAAAAAAAATTATCTATAATTTTAACTGAATTTTCATTATTATTTTGCATTTTTAAAAAATAAAATTTGATTTTATAGAAAAAAAGAAGTATTCAAGGACAAGGTCGTAAACGTTCTTTAACTCGTTTATCTCCGAATTCCCAGAAAACGTTGCAAAAGTTTAAATTGAAATTCTACGTGTAGATATTAAAATATTTAAATAATATAGAAATTGTTCGATTAAACACGTTTTAAATTATATTTTATACAAATTAAATTAATTTATTCGTAACTTTAATATATCAAAATCGGTACCGAGTTCAGATATACCGAACATATATAGGCCTATATATATATATAATACATGCAGAACAAAGAAATATTAAACTACATTGAAAGAAATACTAACTTATAAGAATATTTTAGTATAGAATCTCACCTGAGAAACCGTCCGTTTGCTTATAAAATTCCTATTTACTACGTGTTTGTGTCTGTGTATATAGGCTATATATACAAACACAGACAGGTAGGTATATCATGCAACACAGGCAAGCGTGCTGTGTGCATATTGTTAATTATTCATAACCGGATTTGACAAACCAGATTAGACTAGAGAAAAAAGTGAATCAAAAGGAAATTCGTCATAATTTTTATTTTTATTTACTTTATATTTTACTAAATGGAGAATGAATCTGCAAAATTTTTATATACATTTATTTAAAAAAAATAAATAAATTATTATATTTTTCTTAGAAAAAAATTGTTATTTATTAATGTACACTCCCTAAAAGCTTCATTTTTATTTATTTATTTATCAATTTGTTTTTCATTTTAACGTTGGCGTCAACCTTCCGAAAGGAAGTTCCAGATATGTTAACAGAATTTAGATAATTATCGTTCGTCAAAGGGCATCCTTTTATCTTTCTAGGAATTAAAGAATTTGTGTCAGACATTATATCAGTTAATCCGCTATCTTAAATAATTAATTAAATAATAATAATTAGGTTTTTCAGGTAAAGAAACTAGAAAGGGGATTCTCATCTCTAAAGAGCAATTATGAATATATTTATGTAAATATTATAGACCTAAATATCTGGACTGATATCTGATTTTAGACAATGATGCTTTCTTCAATGAGAATTCCTAAAATTTATTTTAAATTTATTAATGAAAATTAAGCATTATTATTAAATTTAAATATTTTTAAAATAGCATTAATTATGTAAAAAAATGAAGGATCATTTCGTAAGATTTCCTACAACAAAATTCTAAAAAAAATTTTTTTCGTATGTTTTGAAGAAATCAAGATATTTCCTTCAAATTCAGCTAATTCCTATTAGGTGCCACCTTATATCCTGTGTTTTGATTTTCAAAAAATTAGGTACGGTCTTTTGTATATAAATGCGTATAAGCAGAGGGAGATTTTTGTGAAAAACCCTTTATTTACATCTAAAAACCTTGCTCGAAACTCTAAAAATCTACATCGAACCGAGTAAGTATTACAAATAATTTCAAATTATTCGTGTACTTNAATGTAACCTTAATTTATAAAAATATTTCGAATAAAATTAAAATAATAAATTAATAATAGTTTTTCTCAGATAACGAGATACTTTGTTCACTGTTTAACACGATATCCGTCCCGCACTACGAGTGAATATGGGTCATTTGGACGGAAGTTTAGAGGAATTAATTAAAGAATACAAAATATATAATTAACATAACAAATAAATTTCCAGAAAAATTATCAGGTTTTACTTTATTATTTTAAAATAAATAGTGTATATTTCCTGTTCTAATGCTGATAAACACTTTAACAACTGACCTATACGTTTGACCTTTGTCTCGATTATAGACGTCATCTAGCAACTATTGTGTAACGTACAGTACAGTACGTTACACAACTTCTTCAATTGCGTAACGTAAAGACTTCTCGAGGTTGTATTCCTGTTTTTACTACAGTATAAAGCCGAATCAAGGATAGGAAATTAGTACAAATGCATATAATTTATTTATAATACAGTATAAGAATGCAACAACATCCTGTGTCTGTTTACATTTATTAATTAAAATATTACAGTTCGAAAAATAAAATAATTGCTCCGAATATTGACTCGTACATTTTCGTATTCTGTAATTAATTTCCCAGTTTTTAGTGTCCTATTTTGATAATTAGCATTCTGTAAACGTCAAATCAATAGATTAAATTGCCGAGGATCCTTGTTTGGAGAGGATTCTCACGTCTAGAACGGCTCTTCTGAAGAAGCGATAAAAATCCTCACTTGTTATGAATCTTTACAATGTATAAACGAATATACAGAATAATATATGACATAAATTCTTCGTATTCCTTTTATGCATCGCTTTCTTCCATACGTAAGTCATTGTTAAGTGCAATGTTATTATATTGTTCAGTATATTAAAGAATTTTTTCGGGATTTTCATTTCTTTAAGCTGTAAATAAATAATCACCGATTAAAAATATATAAAATTTAGTAATTACACATTTCCGAAACAGCTGAAATATGTCGATACGAGACAAACAACACATGCAAATTAACTTTAAAAAAATCCTTATTTTTTTATTATTGGAAATGAAATCATTTATCCTGTTGTTATCGGAAGATTCTAGGAAATGAATTAACATTAGTCGACATTACTTTCAGTTAAAATATTTGCTGTCAAAATGAGGAGTGCCGTGTTACGACACACACTGTATTGGCGATAAATGTAGAAGGGATTCTCGAGAATGTAGACATTTATTTCGAGATGCGAATACAATAATATATATATATTATATTCGTCTTTAGATTTAATAACAGGTCCTGTCAGGCTTAGAATAACAAGGTGATTAACGTTACATTGTCATACATGAACAATCACTTTCGGCTCTTTTCGACGTGACTCTCCCTACGTTCCTCCGATACGATTACATCGTTATACTGTTTTTATACATTATAATTTTATAAAACTTAAACAAAAAACTTATTTTTAATGACATTGTAGCGTTAATTCAATATATTTTATTGGGATGCAATTTGAAAAACATTGAAAATGCCCACTGTCTTTTCTTAATTTATATCTTCCCTATTTATGAACTATCAAACCTAAAGAAAGTCCTCAATTGTTTATTGTGATATTGTAACAATTCCGAGCTGAAATTTTTAATTATATTTTTAATTTATTTAATTTATAATATGCTCTCTATCTCAAATTAATAGTGGCTTGCCCCTGTACATCATACTTTTCCTTTAACAATAGTGTCGTGCCGGTCATCAATTTTAACTGCTTTCAGAGGAAAAATTTTGAATTCAAATAACGTGACTTTTCGGTTTGTATTGAAAGTTTGTATATAGTTAATTAATTGGGACCTCTATATCTGGTCTCGGATTTCATGTAGCTAACTCCGTTCTCGAGATTAAGGAAAGACACAGACGGACAGGCGAACAAATGGATAAACAAACAAACGGATATAACATCATATCCGTTTGTTTGTTAACATTATATCAATATAACATTTTCAATATAAAACTTGTAGTTAAACTTCCGAGTAAATAACATTACTGCCGGTGGCGGTTAAACATAACACTAAAACTGGATACAGTTAGACCCCATAATAGATACTTGTTTTTAGCACTTTTATACATACATGTTATTAATAATGTTGGTTTGTATACTGCTTGAATAATAGCACTCTACTGTCGTAGTCAAAAGATATTTCCATGGATATTCTAATTCTAATAAGCCCCAAATGGGATTTTTATGAATCTTACTTTCCAGACTTTAATAACCAGACACATGGCTCAAGTATTTTGCATATAAGCCGCAAAATTACACTTACTTAATATGCATGGGGTTTCTAATTCATTGGCCAGTGAGTGTGTAATATGAAGCAGATTTATTAATAGGCCACTTAATAGATTTAGGCGCTTTTAATAGATTTATTATTAATAACGCCTTTCTAACTGCTGCATCCTGCAGTGAGAAAGACTCTATGATATATGTTATTCACAATATGCTGTAATATATGTTAATAATTCATCTAACATTAATAAAAAAAGAGCACGGACTTAAAGTTAAACCTCAATAAATTCCAAAAATCTACCCTAAATCCTCTTTTTGTAACATTCTCTCATATTTCTTTTTAATTTACATTTCTTTAAGAAACAAGAGATACATTTATTTTTATACAATTTAATGATTAATTAGTGTCAGATACCGGCACATTATAACATGACAAATCTCAGTTATATCTCTTACAGGCTGACTAGAATCATCCGACATTCCATACAGTCAATGGGTTCGAGTACAAAAAAAATACAATACATTTTTCTATATATTCTTTTATTTCAATTGTATTGATATTTAATAGAGAAATCGTATCCTGTATGTCTATTATAATTGAAAATAAATTATTCAATGTGAATAAATCTCTATTATTCGAGTTACTGTAGTAATACCGAGCACGCCATCCAATTCCAAATANTCCATAATTATTCAAAAAGATCTTTTAAAAAAGCCATACTATAGTATAAAATGGTCTTCAAAATTATTATACTTTAATTTATTATAATGATACGAATGGAAGAAGGCCGTACAAAAGGGAAGAAAATACATTTAGGTTTTTAAACCGAGGGTCGCGACCTTAAATTGGGTCTTACCTCTTTAAAGATAAAGAATTTATCCCCGACATAAGATATTTATAACGGTTATATCGTTAAAAGAAGTCGCTGCCTATAGTTGCTAACCTTGGTTAATGTTATCGGCGTGTAAGAAAATGCACCCCCTCCTATTTTTGCCGAGTCATTGCTGCTCGTTTGATAATATATTTACGTAAGAAAATTACATTTTTACGATTCTTGAAGAGTTTCGGTTTGTAAAGCAATGAATCGACCCCGTTTTAGAGGAAAATTGTTACATTATTTAAGGAAATAGTTCGCTACTCACAGGGGTCGCGAATCACCGGTTGAGAAACTCTCTTCCGCATAGCAAAATTGCATGTATACAGTTGCATACAATAAATCCCAATTTTTACCACCAAATGGATTCCTAATTAGAAATCCATCGTAAAGCCAGCGCCGTATTTTCCGTAGGCTCAGTATATAAATCAAGGTTACGTTCCGGGAAAAGAAGTTCTAATTATTCAATATGGCCAATACGGCACTTAAATTCAGGGCTGTGGAGACGATATACAAACGTTTCAACTGTGACTCTGACTCTTCAGTTTATTGTATTACCAATTTCGATTTCTTTCTTTATAAATTAACATAAGATATAAATAATAAGAAATTTTAACATACATAATTTATATTACAATTTAGACTTTTTAGCAGTCAGACTCCACAGTCCTGCTTAAATGCAGAGTAAAAATGTCAGTAAAAATGGGAAGAGACAGTGCCTTAGAAAGTGATCGTGGGTCCCTCTGTATTATCTGACATAACGCATTCCATTTATTAGCGCATCTTTCTCTCTTTATGAACTTGAAATTACATAAATTAATTTTGTAGGCTTCATAATTGAACTTTATTATACAAATTCTGGCTCGAGTCCCGGAGGTACTGTACAATCCCCCGTCTTGTTCTTAACCCTGAGTAGGTTATTTCTAGGTAATTTTACTGAATTTCAAGGAGAGTTAAAGAACAATAACACTTAAACTTCGAAGAATAATCGAGTTCAAATAAAAGTAAAAGGTATTATGACGTCAAAATCTTATCCCTGGAAATTATTAACGGAATATATTCAATACACGTAGGTTGCAATGATAGTGGTGTTACGCTTCTCACCTACACATTCTAAATCCTATTTCTTTATTGAAATGCTTTTACTTATTACAATCAACAATTTCAGCTTAATTTCAATTTAAATGTGTGTATTTGATAACAAATGTATTTCAGTTTTCAAATAAAATACATGCTTACATTACAGAACGTTAGATTAAATTTACAATGTTTATTAATTGAATTTTTAATTTTAATTTTATTTTAAATTTAAGTTAATTATCAACTACTTTTAGGAATTTGTTTTTATTCTTTTCATAATAAAATATTTTGAAATAAAAATTCTATGTTAAAATATCTTTTAAACTTAAGAAAATTAGAAAAAAAAGTCAATGACTAATTCGATTAAAATTAATAAAATTAAATATTAAAATAATCATCTCGTAGTCATTATTGTAATCCTCAGAATTGTGAAAGCAAAATGCTTTACACTTCTACAAAAAGTTGATCTAATGACAATGAATCATATTTATCAAAAGACAAAAGCTAACGAATATAAATGCATAATGCTGAAACTAATTAACACGACAGTCAAATCTATAAGTTTACAAAACATCCTTTTCCTTGTAATCCACTCCTCGTTATCATCATATCCGTATTCCTTCTACATTGCCTTCTTACTTACATTCCTATCTTTTCTCCTCATCAATGCCCTCATCCCATACTTCTACTCATCATAAATCACAACAATTCCTCCTCCTTATCTTCATTATCATTATGTTTTGTATAGATGCAGATATTTATCTATTTGAAAAACAAATAAAATTAATCAATGTGCAATTGTCAACGCTCAAAAATCCGTTTATTTCGATTAGACAGGAAGTAATATATATTTAATATATAATGTATAAAGACAAGTAGACAATTGAACAGACAATTAAAGTAGATATAATAGTTTTAAATTCTTTAAAACTTATTTATTTTTATTTCTAAACATTTCTTACGGACAGACAGACATTTATTTCTAACGAAAATATGACATAATGTGTTTAATAGATTTACGCAATTCTTTCAAATGAGTAATAAAAATTACTTTATTTCAAACCGGTTATCAAATATATAATTGACGTTTTCATAGAATAATAAAAGAACAAGCAAAATAAATACTTGAAATTAATAAACTTACGCGTTATGTTTATCAAATAGAAACACTAAAAATACTTTTCTACGTATTTAATCATTTATTTTTTTTAAATATTTTTGTGATTATTTTTACAGTTTATTACTGTTTATAAATACTGTTTAATCGCTTTATTTATTTAAGGTGTATTGTACATCTTTACAAGGTATATACGAATACAGTAGGCTACTCCTTATATAAGGTATACACTATACATTGTAACCTTGTATTGTGTATTTATATAAGTAATGCTGTATACTTTATATATTAACTATTAGATAACTTAAATTGATATTTATTTCTAATATTAGATACAAAATACATATAAAATATATGCATTGCATATCTATTTGGCAATTATTAGTTTTTCTTATGATATTTGCCATAGGACCGGTATAAAATTTCCTTATTATAATCGTAGGCAACGCCTTTTTTGTTGGACGTTCCTACGAGTTATTATGTAGTTAAAATGGTCATACCAGGAACGTAATTTCAATTTATTACACCGAACTCATAGGAAATGCTATGCTCGCTTTACGACAGTTTTCTAGGAAATAATTAAGTAGTAAAACTTTCGCTGTATTATATATTTGCATTATTTAATTGGGGAAAACATATTTTACAGGTGAAACATATTTTACAGGTGTTACGATGAGAGTCATTGTTATTACTAGGCAATAAGAGATTCTCATACCCTTAATCTACGATCTAAATTAAAAGATTCCGAACTTAATCTACACCAAAAGAAATTAAATAGTCAAGACGTAAATATCAAAACTATATACAAAACTAAAACAAATCACTTCATTCGATACACAGCGCATTTTTCTATATAATGTTAATTATCAATTAATATTTCTTTGTATATATTGTCCACTTGGACTTTGTTTATTATAAGGGACTTATTATACTGGTGAAGTTTGTGATTAGCAAAGAGAAGAAATCTTAGTCGAAAGTCGAACCAAATATCTTTACTGGGTGAAAATAAAGGCATTGTAAGCAACAATCAGTTTACGATTGGTATGTTTTGTGTTCGAGGAAACGTCATTTTGTACAAATGTCACATTTGTAGTAAAACAAGTTTAAATGCCTACAAAACACGAGTCAATAGCCGCATGTTTTAGATAGAAAAACCAGTTTTATTTCAAATATTTTTAGAATAAATTGTTTAGAAAATAAACGAAAGGAATAAAGTATCGAAAGACGTTAGCAATATTTTTCAATTTTTGTTGAAAAATTATCGGTTATAATCAAGAGTTTCTAACTTTTTAAAATTACTTTTTCCATCGACCTCCCCTTTAATATTACAGTATATGCATTATATTATATATAAATTTACAGTATATACAACAGCCTTCTATATAATTTAAAAATATCTTTCTACATTTACTTGAGAGCGAAAAATTGTGTAAAGTTTTTAATATTTTTATATAAAGTTTTATCAACTCCCTCAAGCTTTCATTGACCCCCCTCAACCTCATTTTATGACACTGAACTTACGAGAAATTAGATAATCTCCATACAATGAATTTCCAGAAACTACGTACAATATGTCTTAATTTATAACAGGGTTTCCCAACGGGGTTGGTATTGACCCCTTATGTCCCGGAAACGCATTTATAACTAACCAATAATTAATAACCAGGAAATAAAATTAAGTAAATTCCAGTTTTATAATCTTTGTCTTCCACGACTTTCTATTATAATGTTATGGAATGCTGTATTATCTGTACACAAGTCGACCCCCCTATAACACTGTTGATTATTCCGTTTTATATGAATTCCACGTTGTAGGAGTCACTTAGATTTTACAAATACGTGTGCCGGGCTGTGAACGGTTTACATATTTGTAAAATCTAAGTGACTCCTACAACGTGGAATTCATATAAAACGGAATAATCAACAGTGTTATAGGGGGTCGACTGTATTTGTTTCTGGTTATATAATATAAACTGCTTTACTGGAAATGTAACCTTAATTTATAAAAATATTTCGAATAAAATTAAAATAATAAATTAATAATAGTTTTTCTCAGATAACGAGATACTTTGTTCACTGTTTAACACGATATCCGTCCCGCACTACGAGTGAATATGGGTCATTTGGACGGAAGTTTAGAGGAATTAATTAAAGAATACAAAATATATAATTAACATAACAAATAAATTTCCAGAAAAATTATCAGGTTTTACTTTATTATTTTAAAATAAATAGTGTATATTTCCTGTTCTAATGCTGATAAACACTTTAACAACTGACCTATACGTTTGACCTTTGTCTCGATTATAGACGTCATCTAGCAACTATTGTGTAACGTACAGTACAGTACGTTACACAACTTCTTCAATTGCGTAACGTAAAGACTTCTCGAGGTTGTATTCCTGTTTTTACTACAGTATAAAGCCGAATCAAGGATAGGAAATTAGTACAAATGCATATAATTTATTTATAATACAGTATAAGAATGCAACAACATCCTGTGTCTGTTTACATTTATTAATTAAAATATTACAGTTCGAAAAATAAAATAATTGCTCCGAATATTGACTCGTACATTTTCGTATTCTGTAATTAATTTCCCAGTTTTTAGTGTCCTATTTTGATAATTAGCATTCTGTAAACGTCAAATCAATAGATTAAATTGCCGAGGATCCTTGTTTGGAGAGGATTCTCACGTCTAGAACGGCTCTTCTGAAGAAGCGATAAAAATCCTCACTTGTTATGAATCTTTACAATGTATAAACGAATATACAGAATAATATATGACATAAATTCTTCGTATTCCTTTTATGCATCGCTTTCTTCCATACGTAAGTCATTGTTAAGTGCAATGTTATTATATTGTTCAGTATATTAAAGAATTTTTTCGGGATTTTCATTTCTTTAAGCTGTAAATAAATAATCACCGATTAAAAATATATAAAATTTAGTAATTACACATTTCCGAAACAGCTGAAATATGTCGATACGAGACAAACAACACATGCAAATTAACTTTAAAAAAATCCTTATTTTTTTATTATTGGAAATGAAATCATTTATCCTGTTGTTATCGGAAGATTCTAGGAAATGAATTAACATTAGTCGACATTACTTTCAGTTAAAATATTTGCTGTCAAAATGAGGAGTGCCGTGTTACGACACACACTGTATTGGCGATAAATGTAGAAGGGATTCTCGAGAATGTAGACATTTATTTCGAGATGCGAATACAATAATATATATATATTATATTCGTCTTTAGATTTAATAACAGGTCCTGTCAGGCTTAGAATAACAAGGTGATTAACGTTACATTGTCATACATGAACAATCACTTTCGGCTCTTTTCGACGTGACTCTCCCTACGTTCCTCCGATACGATTACATCGTTATACTGTTTTTATACATTATAATTTTATAAAACTTAAACAAAAAACTTATTTTTAATGACATTGTAGCGTTAATTCAATATATTTTATTGGGATGCAATTTGAAAAACATTGAAAATGCCCACTGTCTTTTCTTAATTTATATCTTCCCTATTTATGAACTATCAAACCTAAAGAAAGTCCTCAATTGTTTATTGTGATATTGTAACAATTCCGAGCTGAAATTTTTAATTATATTTTTAATTTATTTAATTTATAATATGCTCTCTATCTCAAATTAATAGTGGCTTGCCCCTGTACATCATACTTTTCCTTTAACAATAGTGTCGTGCCGGTCATCAATTTTAACTGCTTTCAGAGGAAAAATTTTGAATTCAAATAACGTGACTTTTCGGTTTGTATTGAAAGTTTGTATATAGTTAATTAATTGGGACCTCTATATCTGGTCTCGGATTTCATGTAGCTAACTCCGTTCTCGAGATTAAGGAAAGACACAGACGGACAGGCGAACAAATGGATAAACAAACAAACGGATATAACATCATATCCGTTTGTTTGTTAACATTATATCAATATAACATTTTCAATATAAAACTTGTAGTTAAACTTCCGAGTAAATAACATTACTGCCGGTGGCGGTTAAACATAACACTAAAACTGGATACAGTTAGACCCCATAATAGATACTTGTTTTTAGCACTTTTATACATACATGTTATTAATAATGTTGGTTTGTAAACTGCTTGAATAATAGCACTCTACTGTCGTAGTCAAAAGATATTTCCATGGATATTCTAATTCTAATAAGCCCCAAATGGGATTTTTATGAATCTTACTTTCCAGACTTTAATAACCAGACACATGGCTCAAGTATTTTGCATATAAGCCGCAAAATTACACTTACTTAATATGCATGGGGTTTCTAATTCATTGGCCAGTGAGTGTGTAATATGAAGCAGATTTATTAATAGGCCACTTAATAGATTTAGGCGCTTTTAATAGATTTATTATTAATAACGCCTTTCTAACTGCTGCATCCTGCAGTGAGAAAGACTCTATGATATATGTTATTCACAATATGCTGTAATATATGTTAATAATTCATCTAACATTAATAAAAAAAGAGCACGGACTTAAAGTTAAAGCTCAATAAATTCCAAAATCTACCCTAAATCCTCTTTTTGTAACATTCTCTCATATTTCTTTTTAATTTACATTTCTTTAAGAAACAAGAGATACATTTATTTTTATACAATTTAATGATTAATTAGTGTCAGATACCGGCACATTATAACATGACAAATCTCAGTTATATCTCTTACAGGCTGAGTAGAATCATCCGACATTCCATACAGTCAATGGGTTCGAGTACAAAAAAAATACAATACATTTTTCTATATATTCTTTTATTTCAATTGTATTGATATTTAATAGAGAAATCGTATCCTGTATGTCTATTATAATTGAAAATAAATTATTCAATGTGAATAAATCTCTATTATTCGAGTTACTGTAGTAATACCGAGCACGCCATCCAATTCCAAATAACAATACCGAAGCTAAAGTAGATAGCGTGTCGGAGTATTTGGAAATTTCTCTTTTTTATATATTTTTATTTTATAATTTAATATCTAAAATTATTCAAATAGAAACGAAATCCACGTATAAATTCCTAAACTTGGAAGTAATATGATTTTTAAAATATAGTACGCAAGAATGGGTTAATTAAATGCTGTCGTTTCTTTGGGATAAAAACAATTTTTTACTTTCCTGGATCTGTTATATATAGTCGACCCCCCTATAACACTGTTGATAATTCCGTTTTATATGAATTCCATGTTGTACGAGTCACTTAGATTTTACAAATACGTGTGCCGGGCTGTGAATGGCTCACATAACAGAAGGAATGTATGGCGATCGAGTAGACTAAAAAGAAGAACAGACTACATATTTTAACAATAAAATACAATTAATTTTATTTTAATTTTGGAATTATTTACAATTCTTCTTCATTAATTATTTGTTTTTTTTATAACACTTATACAGCTTTTTTAAACGATAAATATCGCTTTTGCTTAATCTTTTTTTCTTGTCAACTCCCAGGAGTTGAACTCCTTTCAATTTGGGCATCATCGTTTTCAAATGTTCATCCTTGGAAAATACTGTTTCTCCGTATAACATAATAGAGTTATAATCGAAAGGATTCAGGACTCTAATTTCGCCAGGCTCGAACTTATTAAACTGTTTTTCCATTCCTATATATAAACATCTTAAAACTTCGTTTAAAACCTCGAATTAATTGTATATAGAGTTATATATTACCTGGTTTTATATTGTCCCATAAAATGGTCAAAAAATTATCTCTGTCATATCGACTGTGCTCGTGGTACAGACCGACGGCGTGTCCCAATTCGTGAACAATGATACCGAGATTCCTACAACCTGGTCCTAAAGAAAGCTCCTGTTTTTTACCCCTCCTACCGACTTTAGAAGAGCATCTAATAACGAACAATATAAATCACCAATTTTACACGTAAATATACATAAGTAGGATAAACAAATACAGTATACGATTTACCTCTTGCCGGAGAATATATAGACAAAATCTTCTTCGTTTGTTCTCGGTACAAATCTGATACACGTGTTTACGTGATAATTCTTCATGGCTTGGGCTAATAAATATCTGTAACCATCTATCGGAAACGATTATAACTGTATAAGCTACTAGATACAATGATAATATATAATAATTTACAGAGACCTAGAGAAGAATCAATTATATACGGAACTCTTGCGTTGGGCCATAAATTACTATCATTCGTAACGGCAGTTCTTTGCTTAATTAAAAAATAATAATGATAAAATTTTGTATTAAAATCTACAAATAATTAAATAAACTTACTATAATTCCATTTATATCTCCTTCGAATAAATCTAAACTTTGCAACGGAAGATCTGCCAATTCAACACGTAAAAAACTTAATTTATTATTTAGAAATGTTAAAGTATTGATAAATTAAGAATGCTTCAAAAGCATATTCTTCTTAATTCTTTATCTATTCCTAAGAATCAAACTCCTTTCATCAAAGACAACGGATCCATCCACCCTATTCGGATCTATTGTATTTAATGGGTATAAAGTAACGACAATTATTCGTCCACACAACTCGGAGCCAAATATCCCCAGCTTTAGCATTTGAAGCATCTTTGGTATATTTATACTCTAATAATTATTTTACTCTACCTTCTTTCTTCGTTAAAATCATAAAAAGTAAAGCTGCAAAGCATAGCATTTTCGGACGATTATCAATTCAACTTCCGAAGTTTAGTAAAAAGTGAATAAATGCGCAACGATATACGATAAAAAGAAAATTTAGTGTCTCGTCAGCAAAATTTATTACTTGTTTTAATAAATTTTATATGCATTTATTTACACAGATTTCCAGAAAATGCTTTTCTAGCAATATATTAAATTAATAATATACAGTATTTAAGTAAACATTTAAGCAAATGTACTTAATATCTTAGAAGTTTAATAATAATTTAATAATTATCTGCTGGGATGACATCACATTACCAACATGCTTAAAAGAAGTCGAGCAAGCTATAGAGGGGCTCAGCGAGATCAAGAAGGAAATGTTTAGATGGGAAGTGGCGCTTAAAATCAAACAAGAAAATAGTAAAAGGGATCGCGACCCAATCTGGCCAAATATCAGAAAAAGTCAAGACTGGCTGAAGATAATAATCTCGTGCTCACAAGGGCCGACAAGTCGAAGGACTTAGTAGTCATGAAAAGAAACACTTACGACGACCTTCTGTTAAAGTACGTAAATGATACGCATTGTATTACGGCGCACCCAAGAGTTCTAGAAAGACTGCAGGCAAGAGCCAACTTACAACAATTCATAAAGGACATTAATGACAACAAGTTCGGTCTCGAGATTGAGCTCGAGCAAGAAAATGATACTCTTATACATTTTCTGGATTTATCTTTATAACTTGACAGCAAAGGGGATTTTTTCACTAAAATATATAGAAAGCTTACGTACAACTCGATATTTATCCCATGGAATTCGCACGACCCTCCAACGTATAAACTAGCAGCATTCCGGGCGCTCATCGCACGAGCACGATAAAGCTATTACTAGCCAAGTTAAGACACGTAGCACGGTGTGAAATTTACAAAATACAGAAGAGTTCACACTGATGAAATATAAGGCCTGGCTGAGCAGCATCTATAGGCGAATAGGAGCCGCTACGAACAAAAGAATAATTTATAAAAGGAATCCTACTATTTACCGATTGCTAAGGGCAGACAAAGATGCCTTGGACAAGAACTCTCTTCCAGGAGTCCCTGTTGTAGACACACGGCGGCAGAATAAGATGTTCTACATCGGAGCTACCGGAAGATCCCTCAAGAAAAGGCTGTCAGAACACCGGAGAAACATAAGAAGCGAACAGCCGTGCACAGCGCTGGCGACTTACGTCTTAGCTGACCCCCAAGAACGGGATCACGCAAGATTGATACAAACAGTTCGCAACAAAAAGCACCTCCGGTACGCTGAAGACTGGCATATTTACAAAACCAGCCAAAAAGGACTAGCTATCAACTTCCGAGATGCAAGCAAAGTATCGATCAAGCATATTATAAGCGTCAAGAACGGTGGCAAAGCGGCAACATACTTAAGGGTAGAACCCTTAAGTTAATGTATTTGCTCAACACATTCTTTATGTCTGGTATTTTATGTCTGTTTGTATTTTTTATTGTTATTTTTATTTTATCTTGAACGTCATATTATTTTTTTAACGTTCTAATAGCTAATGTGGTTATATATTGATAGCCTTTATGTAGAGATGACTCTCTTTATTCCCGTAGAATATCCTTTTAAAAACGTTCCAAAACGCATGTATCGTTAATTCGAATTTTCTCAGAGTTCGATTTTTTCTGTTTTTTTTTCCGTTTATTCTTGATAAAGGTCATTAAATATGACCGAAAACGTTAGAATTTCATAAATATGGCTGCACATACAAAAGGAATTCTGAGTGTGTTTAATTGGTAAGAAATCGAGACTAGATATGGATTTGTCTAATTCAATTTTATTTTTATATTTTTACTGTCTAATTAATTAAGCGAGATGACATTTATATAATTTATTTATACGATAAATATCACTTTTGCTCAACCCCGGTTTATTGCCGACGTCAACGAGTCTTACACCCGGTTTCATAGCTACCATAGTTTTACCGTGTCCGTCCTTCGAGAAAAATGTTTCTCCATACATCATTATGGAATTATAATCAAATTCGTCAAATAATGTTACTTGATACATCAAATGCTTAATGAACTGCTTTTTTCATACCCAGAAATGGAACGTAATACATTACAGTCCATTGATATATATCGAATTAACAGCGATTCTTTTACATTCATTACATTTACTTACAACATCGAAATCTCCAACCACGTCACCACCGAAAAGATGGGGATTTTGCAACGGTAGATTGGCATCGACCGAACCTACTTAAAATATAATTTAGCGGGTTAAATTAATTTAATAATGATTATCGATGCGACATTACATACCTTCGGAGTGTTCCCAATCGAAGTTTTCAACACTTTTGATCATTTGTAATGTTAGAAAAAGCTACGAAGAAGATCGCTAAACAAATCATTTTAAAAAATTATCACACGAAAATAAGCATTTCGTTGCGTAATAAAAGTAAAATTACTTTGTATACAAATGCGCTTTTTACAGAATGTGCATATTTTTTTATCTTTCTGAAATAAATGCGGAATAAACATTTAGATAATTTTATTTAAAGAATGTTAAAAAATGCTTCGAGTAGTTATGGAATTGGAATATCGATATATCGTGCCTGGTGATTTCCGATATATCACCGATATACCGTAGTGTTTTAGTGCGATATATCAGTGAAAACTGTGGATTGGCTGGGGAGAGGACAAAGGAAAGAGGTGTTGTCGTTGTTCTGTCGCTATCGTGCGAACTGCCAGACTGTGATATTTATGTGATTTGAAACCATTTGATCAGCTAACGAAAAACACTTCGGGTGAAAAATATATTAGTCACTTCTGTACTGTCAATAATAAGTTGTATGACTAAAGCCACGGCTGCCAGAACTCCTTCGGAAATAGTAAGGAAAAATTTTCAGGCTGCCACGAACTTTCTGGCACACTATTTTAAGGATGCCGAAAGCAACCGCTTGATAGCTATTTCTACTATACTTGATCCGCTGCGTTTCGATTCGCCAATAGCTTGTTCACGAGCAATACAGGTAACCCCCGTATAACACGGTAGTTACGTTCCAAAAAATTGCCGTGTTATGCGAATCCGTGTTATGCGAACCAAAGAATTAGTACGAAAAGGAGGGTTAGGTTCCAAAAATTAAAAAACATGCTACTATATTTTCATAATTAAGATAAATATCTTNACAGCCTTCTATATAATTTAAAAATATCTTTCTACATTTACTTGAGAGCGAAAAATTGTGTAAAGTTTTTAATATTTTTATATAAAGTTTTATCAACTCCCTCAAGCTTTCATTGACCCCCCTCAACCTCATTTTATGACACTGAACTTACGAGAAATTAGATAATCTCCATACAATGAATTTCCAGAAACTACGTACAATATGTCTTAATTTATAACAGGGTTTCCCAACGGGGTCGGTATTGACCCCTTATGTCCCGGAAACGCATTTATAACTAACCAATAATTAATAACCAGGAAATAAAATTAAGTAAATTCCAGTTTTATAATCTTTGTCTTCCACGACTTTCTATTATAATGTTATGGAATGCTGTATTATCTGTACACAAGTCGACCCCCCTATAACACTGTTGATTATTCCGTTTTATATGAATTCCACGTTGTAGGAGTCACTTAGATTTTACAAATACGTGTGCCGGGCTGTGAACGGTTTACATATTTGTAAAATCTAAGTGACTCCTACAACGTGGAATTCATATAAAACGGAATAATCAACAGTGTTATAGGGGGTCGACTGTATTTGTTTCTGGTTATATAATATAAACTGCTTTACTGGAAATGTAACCTTAATTTATAAAAATATTTCGAATAAAATTAAAATAATAAATTAATAATAGTTTTTCTCAGATAACGAGATACTTTGTTCACTGTTTAACACGATATCCGTCCCGCACTACGAGTGAATATGGGTCATTTGGACGGAAGTTTAGAGGAATTAATTAAAGAATACAAAATATATAATTAACATAACAAATAAATTTCCAGAAAAATTATCAGGTTTTACTTTATTATTTTAAAATAAATAGTGTATATTTCCTGTTCTAATGCTGATAAACACTTTAACAACTGACCTATACGTTTGACCTTTGTCTCGATTATAGACGTCATCTAGCAACTATTGTGTAACGTACAGTACAGTACGTTACACAACTTCTTCAATTGCGTAACGTAAAGACTTCTCGAGGTTGTATTCCTGTTTTTACTACAGTATAAAGCCGAATCAAGGATAGGAAATTAGTACAAATGCATATAATTTATTTATAATACAGTATAAGAATGCAACAACATCCTGTGTCTGTTTACATTTATTAATTAAAATATTACAGTTCGAAAAATAAAATAATTGCTCCGAATATTGACTCGTACATTTTCGTATTCTGTAATTAATTTCCCAGTTTTTAGTGTCCTATTTTGATAATTAGCATTCTGTAAACGTCAAATCAATAGATTAAATTGCCGAGGATCCTTGTTTGGAGAGGATTCTCACGTCTAGAACGGCTCTTCTGAAGAAGCGATAAAAATCCTCACTTGTTATGAATCTTTACAATGTATAAACGAATATACAGAATAATATATGACATAAATTCTTCGTATTCCTTTTATGCATCGCTTTCTTCCATACGTAAGTCATTGTTAAGTGCAATGTTATTATATTGTTCAGTATATTAAAGAATTTTTTCGGGATTTTCATTTCTTTAAGCTGTAAATAAATAATCACCGATTAAAAATATATAAAATTTAGTAATTACACATTTCCGAAACAGCTGAAATATGTCGATACGAGACAAACAACACATGCAAATTAACTTTAAAAAAATCCTTATTTTTTTTATTATTGGAAATGAAATCATTTATCCTGTTGTTATCGGAAGATTCTAGGAAATGAATTAACATTAGTCGACATTACTTTCAGTTAAAATATTTGCTGTCAAAATGAGGAGTGCCGTGTTACGACACACACTGTATTGGCGATAAATGTAGAAGGGATTCTCGAGAATGTAGACATTTATTTCGAGATGCGAATACAATAATATATATATATTATATTCGTCTTTAGATTTAATAACAGGTCCTGTCAGGCTTAGAATAACAAGGTGATTAACGTTACATTGTCATACATGAACAATCACTTTCGGCTCTTTTCGACGTGACTCTCCCTACGTTCCTCCGATACGATTACATCGTTATACTGTTTTTATACATTATAATTTTATAAAACTTAAACAAAAAACTTATTTTTAATGACATTGTAGCGTTAATTCAATATATTTTATTGGGATGCAATTTGAAAAACATTGAAAATGCCCACTGTCTTTTCTTAATTTATATCTTCCCTATTTATGAACTATCAAACCTAAAGAAAGTCCTCAATTGTTTATTGTGATATTGTAACAATTCCGAGCTGAAATTTTTAATTATATTTTTAATTTATTTAATTTATAATATGCTCTCTATCTCAAATTAATAGTGGCTTGCCCCTGTACATCATACTTTTCCTTTAACAATAGTGTCGTGCCGGTCATCAATTTTAACTGCTTTCAGAGGAAAAATTTTGAATTCAAATAACGTGACTTTTCGGTTTGTATTGAAAGTTTGTATATAGTTAATTAATTGGGACCTCTATATCTGGTCTCGGATTTCATGTAGCTAACTCCGTTCTCGAGATTAAGGAAAGACACAGACGGACAGGCGAACAAATGGATAAACAAACAAACGGATATAACATCATATCCGTTTGTTTGTTAACATTATATCAATATAACATTTTCAATATAAAACTTGTAGTTAAACTTCCGAGTAAATAACATTACTGCCGGTGGCGGTTAAACATAACACTAAAACTGGATACAGTTAGACCCCATAATAGATACTTGTTTTTAGCACTTTTATACATACATGTTATTAATAATGTTGGTTTGTAAACTGCTTGAATAATAGCACTCTACTGTCGTAGTCAAAAGATATTTCCATGGATATTCTAATTCTAATAAGCCCCAAATGGGATTTTTATGAATCTTACTTTCCAGACTTTAATAACCAGACACATGGCTCAAGTATTTTGCATATAAGCCGCAAAATTACACTTACTTAATATGCATGGGGTTTCTAATTCATTGGCCAGTGAGTGTGTAATATGAAGCAGATTTATTAATNAAAAAAAAACCATCTTGTTTTTAAAATGAAACAACAGAAGTTAATTTTCACACGTGATTAATTTTTTTTAAAGATAATAGATTACTGAATCGGAATTAATATTACTTCATCAATATACGATAGAGATAAAATTTATTAATTCTTCGATAATTTTTTTTCTAAATTACATTTTTTTTTTATTAATTTAAAATAAAAAACTAAATTATGATTAGTTATCATCGTCAATAACATCATCATCATCATCATCTTATCCAGTTGTTAATTGGAGTTCCATATTGCCATATTTTGCCATCTTTTCGCCTTTAGATATCTTCCTCCGGACTATCATCCGGGTTTCCTTTATTTATAATTATTTAACTCTTTCTTTTTATTATTCAAACCATTCCAAAACTGTACCAGTTGGTCTAAAGGTGCTGTTTGGTCCACTACTAGTTTGATTTCTAGTAACAGATAATTATTTTTTATTCTGGAGTTGTTTATTCTGTTGGTCTACGAGAGTTTAAATAGTTTACTTCCAATTTAATTAATTATGTTTCCATATATATGCTATATATGCTTTTTTTATGTTATTAGGTCTACATATCTTTATAGGCCATATCAGATATTTTACTGGTCCTTGAGCTTAAAAAGGTTGAGAAACGTTGATTAAGTCGAAGAGAAAACAGTCTGTTTTTTGTCGCTTAAGTAACTTAAAGCCATTTAAGAGCAGTTGTTTCTAATATAAGGTTGATATTTTATCAATTTTACTTTGAAGATAATAGGTAGAAATAGAATCGTTATAGTTCAAATTATGAATTGATGTGATAAAGCGGTTTTATTGTATTTGCAATTTGTTTAAATTGTAATATGAACAGGAAACCATAAATAAATATCATGTTTCTAAGTTTTGTTTGGATACAAGTATGATGATATAGACGTTTTATTAAATTTAAGTTGCAATTGATCGTCGTTTAAATACTTATACATAAATTTATATAATGTTCCCCAGCACAGAGTTTCGACCACGTAATACGACGTAAACATAAAGTTTGCGTATTGGTCGTCTCTTCTTTGATAAAGAAAACAACGCGATACTCTTATCGATTCCCGCAGCCACCAACCATAAATACGAAGAAAACACAGAGAAGAATGGCAAACTACATTTGTAGGAATCATGTCGAACGAATATATTTTGTCATTCGATTGCTCCATCGTCAAACAATGGCGACTTGGTCAATTATACGGTGCTGTACAATTACATGTAAGAATAGCTTTTTTTAATTGAAAAGCGTTGCAGATAAGACACAGATGAATACAATACAAATATAATTATTAATTAATTAATAAATAATAATATTTTTAATAGGAAGATAGAACGAAATGAAGCTTTACCGTAGAAATAAGGTTTAATTCTGGGTAAAACATTCTCTGTCATTGCATGCTCGAGAAAGTGTTTTTCAACTACACTCAACAAAAAACATTAACTTTTTCTTTCTATTTTTACAATGTTTACTAAATCATGTCAAATATTTTTTTTATCTTTGAGCAATTCCGAGTACTTAGGCTTGCGACTTGTGCCCGGTTCGGGTTTTTGAAGTGGTTTGTAATTGAAAAGTGATAAAAAGCAATAGACTTAGTAACTGGAATGTGTATATTTATAATAAATATACCCGAGTATTTATAATAATGAAACTGCAAATAACAAAAAATTACTTGCGTTATGTTAAAAAAGAGGCGCGCTTTAGGGGATGGGGACTACACAGTATTTTTTCTAGGTTGACGAAGAATATCATGCCAAATTTTGTGCCGATAAGTTGAACGTTATAGGACCCTTTGCGTAACAAACATACGTACAGTACTATACATACATATGTATTGCAACTGTATACATAATTTATTTACAATAATACGTTAACAATATATCTAATTCAACAGTAACTCTGATACCAGCAGAGCCGTGATCAGTTACTAGTCGATGTAATGCTCCCTTGTCCATTTGTTTATATAGCTTAGTGTCGATTCTAGGATGTAAGTACTCATACCAACTTTAATCTAGATCGGTTTAAGAATGAAGATTTGTATAAACGACAAATCAACAAGAATCCATTTATAAATAATGTACTGTATATATAAATTTTGATGTTTCGTGTGCCAAATTGTCAATTTTATACATTTTTCAGTCATGAAAAAACTTTCGAGTATCGCGTGGTGCCGCTTTCACAGTTTTGCCTTCGTTAAACTGCAAATTTCTTTGAAAAGAAATTTTTATTGTTTATTTTAACTGTTAAAATCACAATTTTTTTCTTTTATACAGTTTATGTAAAAAAGTATTAAAAGGGCCTTTAAATCAAGTACTTTGTGGGGCTGACCGAATTCACAATTGACGTAGAAAAAGACCGTCTTAAAGCTCGCGGAGTGGAAAAGTAAAAATAAAAAATATATTGTAAAAGTTCGTGCACGCGCTTGTTACATCACGATAATTTCATCGGCTGCAGCAATAATTAATATATATTGTTTTGTAGGAGAACAAAAAAACATCTTATTGTTAACGGCTGTATTGTCAGGTGTATTTGGCTGGACAGCGATTCGCACCCAATGGCGATAAATTGTACTGTGTCGAATGCTTCGGAAAATTGTTTGCAGAAAGATGCACCAGCTGCAACACACCAGTTATCGGTTAGTTTTATTCAATGTTTGTTTACTTAGAAGTTTAATTCATTTATTCGATTTTTATTATATATATTATAGGCATTACTCGAACGTGTTTCTAACACCGAAATCGGAGTAACGATTGCTTCTTGCGCGCGGTGTGCAAAACATCGCTCGTGGAAAAGGATTTAGTACAGATGGAGCGGATATGCCGTGTCCAGGATGCACTAAACCAAAAATAATGATGCGATACGTTATCCTTTAAAATCGTATAACAAAATTTAAATGAATTATCTCAACAGAACGAAAATAATAATAAAATTTAAAATCGCAGTTTTCTCAACTTTGTACAGTATTCTAGTTTAACGCGATTTAATTCCAATCATCATTAAGACGATAATAAAGTTGTAAAAAGTTCTAGCAACCAGTTGTGTAACTTTCCTGGCTGTTACGAGATTTTATTTTAAAAATAACTTTTATGTAGTTAATCATAATAAATAAATAAATTTGTATGTGGCCATCTGTTACGAGATTTTATTATTATGTATTTGCAACAAATTGCCTCGTGGTATGGGAGTATAAAAAACAGCTATCAATGGAATCTTGATTTCTTCGTCTGGCCAGTCTTATAAGACAATTGAAAAGAGTCATAAACTTGTGATTTTTTATAGCAATTAAGGCATTATAGT
>NW_019386575.1:26860-34111 GCF_000671375.1 Centruroides sculpturatus | reverse complement strand
CAATTAAAATATTAATAAATCAGCAAGTAACTGTTTAGTCATAAGCTGGCCATATCAATATGCAATAATATGCAAATGAGCCCAGTACTGCACATCAAAATCAGAAAGGTGATTTAAGGGATAGCACACAATAGTAAACCTGTTTGTACGATACTAATTTCTTCAATTTTATTAAAAAAGAAGAGTAACCAGGTATGTTGTCTAAATCCTATAGAATTCGTTACAAGTTTAATTTATTATAAATATTCTTACTTGTTAAAATCAGAAAAATGAAATAAGAAATAACACGTAATAGTGCGACAAGGTTTATCAGATTTTATTAATAGAAGAAATAACAAGGTATAATAGAAGAAATAACCAGGTATGTCATCTTAGTCATATAAACTTACTATACAAGTTTACTTCATTACTTTTATAATCTCCATGTCTTACTTCCTTTGAAAGGAAAAAATGGTTAAGAACACTGGCAATACCAGTAGGAAAGTATAATCTCCAGGTCTTGCTGCTTTTGGAGAATGGCTCAAGAACACTGGCAATAACAGTAGGAAAGAATGAATTGATACAATGTTATGTATCGGCAGTAAATCTACCCTTCAAGTGTGTAGAAAACCTTAATTTTAAAAAAGAAACACGCAAAGGTATGTCTGGAATATGTTTATAAAACTTTAATTAATTAGCACGATAATTGATAAATATTTGCTAGATAAGCAAGGATGATTATATGTGTAAGTTATGCACCCGTCACACGGACATCTAATGTAAAAAGATTGTGATCTCAAAGTATGTTTAGCATAATAATTATATCGGTTATATATACATATAGCAACTTGTGATTTGTGTATATTTTATGATTTTAGTTGACTGAAGAGGGGCATTATTAACCCGAAATGTATAGAAAATAATGTGTATGCGTATCAACTGAACTGAATAAAAATTAAGATGAAAAATGCCAAGTGGTCCAGTGGTTGCACTACATAGTGTTAAAAAAAGATATTTGAACAAGTTGGCAATTAAGGCTTCAGGTCAAGAAGGCCATCAGGAGGTCTTTTTCTTTGTATAAATGAGAATTTAGGAAATGTGATTTTGCTGAAGGCAACTCAATATTTAATCATTATAAGACTAATTTTTGATCAAAAGAAATTCAGTAATTCTTGAAATCTAATTATTATTTTATATTGCATATACCTGTTTTTAATAACATATTTGCCAATCCGGAAGACTTGATTTCTAGTTATTCTGTTGATCACAATCTTCTATTATTGGTTGATTCAAATGCCAGGATTGGCACAAAAAATGGACAGTTTTTCATGGTAATATTATTTTAAATTCATGATTATCAAATGATTCGGTTATCAATAAGCAGGGTGACCAGTTTATTCAATTGGTTAAAGATTATAATTTATATATAATAAATGGTCATCACCCTCATGATTCCCCAGCTAATTTACATACATATCCAAGTTTGGAACATTAGTGATCGATTTATTAGTATTGAGTGAGGGACTGACCAAGCATCTTGGGGATTTTTATATTTCTGAGGACTATATGTCAGACTATCTTTTGGTAGTACTATAATTATCATTTGATAACACAAGAAAAGATGATGCTATTCAAAAACAACAACAGGAAAGGTTAACTTGGAAAGAAGAAAAAGCAAACTTGTTTACTGAAGCAGTTAACAACTTGTATAAAGGGTGGGCCAACGAAAACGAAATGGCAGAGCTATCGTGTTCGTCCAAGCAAATCGCTCGGACAGGTCGATTTTATTCTCAAGGAAAACATCTTCAATAAAGTTTTTGCGATTCTGAATACAACAGACAACAAAAAAATTTTAAAAACTCCGGAAAAAAATGAATGAGATTTTAAAATTTTTTGTTGTCTGTTGTATTCAGAATCGCAAAAACTTTATTGAAGATGTCCTCCTTGAGAATAAAATCGACCTGTCCGAGCGATTTGCTTGGACGAACACGATCTCTGCCGTTTCGTTTTCGTTGGCCCACCCTGTATAACTGTAGAGCCTATTGACAATATAGAATTAACTTATTCGTTGATTATTACTTTAATTTGGAAATTTGCTAGGCAATGCAGATTAATGACAAAATTTGGGTTAAGAGGCAGAGTTGGTTTTGGTTGGTTTGATGAAGACTAAAATTGAAAAAAGAGAAAAACAGGACATTGTTGGACTTTTGCAGATTTCACTCAAATGAGAATTTGGTTAAATATATTAATTATTATAAAACTAGTTTTTGTTCACTATGTAGAGCTAATAAGAAAAAATATTCAACTAATATAAGTAAACAGTTGCAAACTACTAGGTTGTCAAAAGACTTTTGGATAATTATATATAAAGTGTATGTTAAGTGGACTGCAGAGAGTCAGATTTCTACTGATGAATGGATAAATTTTTTGAAAATAAATTTTAATAATAGTGATCTCAGTATCTTGCTGACTATGAATTACGATAATTCTTCTTCTCTTTTGGATGATCCTGTCTCATTTGATGAACTAAACATGGAAATTCAAAGACTGAAAAGGGATTCATTTCCAGGTATAAATGAAGTGCAAAATGAATTTATTCAATCATTGCTGAGAGTGATCTGTTTGAAAATTCTTAATTTGTTTAATAAAATTAAAGAGGTGGCGGCTTTTCCAGAGATATGGAAGAAAGTTTTACTAAAAATGATTTACAAGAAAGGTAAAAGAACTAATCCATGCAATTATTGTCCAATAGCACTGCTGAACATGTTTATAAAATTGTTTACTAGTTTATTATCAAATTGGTTAACAAAATTTGATAATGTTAACCTTAATTTATGCTGGAGAAAACTTTATAATATGAGACTCTCCAGATCCTTCATTATTTTGCTTAGGAATTTATTTTCTATTAACATTTACCAAATAAACAAAAAGAGATACTGTTACTTCTACTATAATATCTACTAGAGGTTTAACTCCAGGGAAAACCACTAAGCCCTTTGTTTTTAATTTTGTTTATAAATGACCTTCCAGAAATATTTCATCATTCTGATTTTTTGGGTTTTTATCTAAATGTGATGGATGAATTGCAGTCTTCTATATGCAGATAATGCATTATTACTAGTAAACTCAGTCATCTTTACAGAAGAAACTGATTTTATTATATGATTACATGATGAGAAATGATCTTTCTATTAATTTTCAGAAAACAAAGGGATTGGTGTTTCCTAATGGAGGAAGACTTCATAAAATTAAAATTTGTATTAAGAATATAGAAATTAATCTTGTTTCTCATTTTAAATATTTAGGACTGAATTTTTCCTCCTCTGGAGTTTTTAACTATCATTTGGATAAAATAGAAAAAAGATAAACTGCAGAAGACAGGTTGTCTTTTGGCACTATAAATAAAAATGAGGATGAACTCTATAAAAGTAATGTTTAACTTTTTGATGCTATGTTGAAGTGTAAATTGACACACCTGATTCCAGTTTGGGGTTTGGATTTTATTGATAAAATTGAGAAAGTGTAATTAAGATATTTCAAAAGATTATTTAAGCTTGAATATTCAGGGCCTGGTTCTGTTGAAGGATCAGAATTGGAGAGATCCCCACTTGAAATTAATACTTTAAAAAATATTTTGTTGTCATCATGATCTTTGTTATTGTGTTTATGATTCTTCTTTATTGAAAAAAAGGAAATTCAAGTAAGAGAAATTGGGCTTTTTCAGTTAAAAATATTTTTGATAATTTAGGCCAGTGTTTTTCAACCTGTGGGTCGCGACCCTCAGAGGGGTCACAAAGCCATACACGGGGGTTGCGGGTAAAAGAAAAAAAACAAGTGTTTGTAGGTCCTACACTACAATAAAAAAACTACAATTTTAGTGAGAAGGCTGTGCCTGTTTATTTTACAGTAAAATTGGTTTTTTGATTGATATTTAAATCTCAACAGAAAGAAAATTAAATACGTAGTTTTTAAAATCACTGACATAGTTTTAATATGGCCTTGGGGGGATCGCCAGAATTTTTTAACTTGTAAAGGGGTCGTGTATTCAAGAAGGTTGAAAAACACTGATTTAGGCCATTCTTTTGTTTTTTCAAATCATTCACAGTTACAATTGAGAACTTATTTGTGTAATTTAATACAAACTAGATGTGATCAACTATGGAATCAAGATATAATTTATGCTTCAGTTCAGCGACATAATACAAGGTGTGCTCCATAAGTAATGCAACTAATTTTTTCACGACACGACGATATGCCTTAGCTAGTTCATACCTGCTGTGCTAGGTGGTGTGGGGTGTTAGCTTCAAAACTCTCCCAGTCTTGTTTGACTCCAAGCTACCAGCGTGTGAGGACGTTTGTTCTTATGAACCTGTTTTGAGTTAATGTAACATGGAGTGATGGATCATTTTGTGGAGCAACGTTATGCTATCAAATTTTGCGTTAAACTTGGGAAGTCTGCCACCGAAATTTTTACATTAATTCAGAAGGCCTTTGGGAGTGATTGCTTCTCCAAATCACAAGTCTTTCGATGGCACAAGTTGTTCAAGGATGGCCGAGAGGAGATCACCGACAAACCTTGCAGTGGACATCCATCAACCTCCCAAATTGTCTTCTTTAATGTCAGAGGCATTAACCACCACGAATTCGTACCTGTCAGGACCATTGTAAATGCAGTTTTCTACTTGGAAGTGTTCAAAAGCTGAAATCCTAGTCACGCACTGCCGAAGTGACATCAAGGACACGTGGAAACTTCATCACGACAACACACCAAGCCACAGCACCTTCACTATCAACGACTTCCTGGCCAGGACCCACACCCCATTGGTTCCACAGCCACTTTACAGTCCTGACCTGGCTCCTGCCAACTTTTTTTTGTTTCCCTGCATGTAAGGGAAACATTGGGACACGATTGAAAACATCCAGGCTTATGTTACATCAGCTCTAAAGGACATTCCGGAAAAAACCTTCCAGAATGCCTTCCAGGCCCAGAAACACTGCCTTCACAAGTGTATTGATGCAGAAGGGTGCTATTTCAAAGATTTTTAACTAATTGTAAAAATATGTTCAATAAATGATTTTTTATGAATTTGGTCGCATTACTTATGGAACACACCTTGTATTTATGAAAGAAGTACTGCCAATTACTTAAATTATAACATTGAGTTTCCTATAAAAAGTTTGTTAATGCAATTTCATCTCAATAAATACTGGATTATGTTGAGTTGATCACTCAACATAATCCAGTATTTAGATATAATCATAATCAGTATATAGATATGATTATATAAAACATAATCAGTATATAGATATTTCTAAGGCTCATTCTTGCCCATATTGCATTACTGATCAGGATTGTATATTAACACACATTTTTGCATTGTGTCCAGTCTTACATTTGCTAAAGAGAGAGATTCCCTGACAATTTTTTATAGAATTATTTACATGAGAGGAATGTGTCGAAGATAATCTATATATATGTGAGGCGCGGATTTTTTCGGATTTGTACGGGCTGCTTAAACATCCAAATTTTCGGTTAAGTAACTTCAGAAAAAACCCGAGGAATTTAAACTATATCGAATTTCACCGAGTTTGTAACAATGAGCTGAGGAAGTTGACAGTTAAGTGTGAAGAGTGCACCGTCATCGTCAACAAGAGGCGATGACGTGTCAACTCTCGCACGAAAAGGTATAAAAGCTCGAATCTCCGGAAGCTCAGGGCGATTCGTCATAGGAAGTTGTACTTTGTGATAGTGTCCACTTCGACTCCTGAACCTCCATACAGCGGACTTGATCCAGCTACAGAGAGAGGACATTGGCAAGAAGACACGGAAGACACCACACCCTTCCATACAGACGACGTTCGCCAAACTCTCCCTTCCACCTAGAGGTATTTAGGGGTAGATTTTATAAAAGCGCTCTCTCTCTCTTTGAACTAGAAACTAGGGCAGCGACCTAGCTAAGAACATAATTGCCAATTTCTGTACATACCTTAATATAATCGCATTTAGCTTAAGTATTTTTGTAACTTAGTTGTGTTAATTAATAAATGCTTGTTATTCTGTTGACCTGTCTCCTGTCTAACCGGCACCTGCCAACTTACCGGCGCACTCCCCACTTGATTTGCCCTCCATCCGACGACGCAGAGATTGGATTTTATCAGCCCGCACAGAGTAAGTGGTCATTGTGGGATTAATCCGTGGCCCGCTGCGTGTCTCACATATATATATAAATGAATGTGTGTGTGTGTGTCTGTCCTTCATGCATTACCACACCATTTACCCGATTGCCATGAAACTTTGGGAAATTGTTTAATATACTCCCACGAAGGTTTCTGGCATAGTACGATTGCCATGAAACTTTGAAAAGTTTTTTAATACTCTCCCATGAAGGTTTCTGGCACATTTATCCTACAATAGATGGCGCACGTGTATACGAGCATTTTACTGTGTGTTCGATTGATTTCAAATTGTGAAGACCATTTCTCCCTCCAAAAAATACCTCTATACTAGCATGTAGGCACAGCGTTGCTCGGGCAAAAGTAACGATAGGGAAGATTAACATTATTACATTATAGTCAACCTTACCCGTTTTCACAGAATGCAAGAATTGGGTCCCCCTGTTTCCGGACTGATCAGAGAATTTTTAGATGGGTCTAAAAACATGTTCAATTTCCCGCAAAAACGAAAAATCTGCATCTGCGTCTTGCACGTTGCTTTCTCTTAACAATTCCATTGTTATGTAACACTTCCATTGTTACTTAAAACTTCCATTGTTAATGGAAGTGTTAAGCCTTAATCCTGTCTCTCTCCCCCCGGGTTGGGAATTTCGAAAAATCCCTTTTTAGTGTGCGTTTTCGTGACGTATCCTGTGTACCAAATTTCAACTTTCAACTCCTAATCGTTTGGGCTCTGCACTTATTATTATTATCACCAACCCGTCTCGATTATATATATAGATATGCATTTGTGAACTGTTATTTATGATATTCATAAGAATTTTTGTTTAATCACTTTATTTCAACTTTTTTTTTTGCTAATTATGTATTTGCTCGAACTTTGTTAAAACCTTAACTGTATCCCGAACAACAACTGAAGTTGTAGGAGGAAATTCACCTATTTTATTGATCTAGGGATCCCCTTTTCCAAATTTTAATATCAACTCAAAATAATTTAAAAAGACAAATTACAATAAAACGGTTTATTATCCAACTATCAGAAATTTCACAACATGCCAAGGAAGAGAGGAAGGAGCAATTAAATAATTAAAATTATAA
>NW_019386575.1:0-25294 GCF_000671375.1 Centruroides sculpturatus | reverse complement strand
ATTTTTTTTTTTTTTTTTTTTGAATGAGTATCTTTCAAATCAGTCAAACAAATCACATGTGCACAAGCTATCAATTTCTGTTTAATTCTTTGGATTTATTTCATGTTAGTAATAAAAATATAATTTTATTAATTTTCTGAGCTTTCTTGAGACTATTGGTCACACAGAAAGATTTGAAAAGGAGATTTCACTTATCCTGTTTTAGTTGGATCAACTGAATGATATCAGACTATAACTGATAAAATCTGTGTATATATTTTTAAATCTTGTACTTTCTTTTGTTTTGATTTTAATGTTTTGGTATTCTAAGTTTCCTATAAAATGATTAAATTACTTTTTTAAAAATACTGTAATTCTTACATTTATAAGAAGCCAATAGGTTTTTCTAAATTTTTGTATTTTAAAATAATACTTTAATCTTAAAACATATTATAATTTTACATTTTATAATTTTTTCCTTCAATATTAAAACTCAGATTAAAAATCAATATAGAAAAATTCAACATATATAAGACCTGTTACATATACATTTCCTTTTGCAAATCTAACAAATAAGCATTTCAAAACATTTCAAATTCAAAAATATTACATATGCTGTGAATGTAACATAAAACTGTAGTGTAGATAGGGCCAGCTAAGAGGTGTAAACCTTTTTGTTGGTTTTATTCTTTCACAGTTTAGTATTTTTCATAATATTTCTACAATGTTAGCACATTTTATCTCTAACTTTACCCTATTTTAATAGCATTTATTTTAATTTACTTAATTTTTTATTCTTAATTCATTTTAGTTTCACTTGTTTTTGTTTTAATTCTACACCTTTTAACATTATTGTTAAAATTCATATCAACATTCTATACATGTCAAACTTGCTTGTGAAATATTTTGTGTTTTACTCATCAAAATCTTTTATCCAGGAGTGAAAAGCAAATATTGTTTCAGGAAACCTTCATTTTTTCTCTGGATTTTGCACATATGTGATATAAATAAACATTACGTTTAATGCATTTTATTATGCAGAGTTTGTAATTGTACAAAAAAAGACTGAAGAGGGGACAAATAGCCCGAAATGCATTTCTACCACTTTGTACAGAAATAATGTGTTTTAAATAATAAAGTCTATTCTCTTTGCCACATGCATGTTCTTATATGATAAGTTTGACACAGCAATTTTGTGCATTTTCCCCAATGAACATAGAAAGAACAAGAAGCAATCAAGTATTTCAAAATCTATTTATATTATATAGATATCTTATAGACAAAACTTCAGGAACTTAAAAAAATCAATTATTGCACTTTGGGAAACTATAACCATTTCCTGTTTTACACATGTAATTATTCAGTTATCATGAGGTACTTATTCTAATTTCGGAAAAACACAAGTGAAGTAAGTTTTTTGATGTTCCAAAAAGTGTCTCACAGAAAAATTACTAACACTAGAGCTTTAGGATGTATATTTTGTAATTTATAAAACAAAATATTTTTGTAAAATATTTTGTTTTATTTTAATAATATCAATTGTTATTTGTTTATATTGTATTAAAAAATTTTTAGAAACTTCATTTATGTTATTTCCAAGTTACTCAATTTTCAGGCAAATTGAAAATATCTGATTTTGTTATACATTTTTCTATAGAAATTTAAGTAAAATAAATCACTTGACAACTGTGAAATTCAATTTCTTTTGAAGTTGCTATAATATTACTTTCTCTTTCTGTAGTTGATACATTGTTATTGAAGAACATATACAGTAAACAAAAATATCTTTATTGTTACAGATAACAAAACAATATCATCAATCCTCAATACAGTAGAGCGTCGTTTATCTGAAAGTTGGTTATCCAAAAGAATTCCAGTCGGCCTAAAGTATAATTTTTATTTGTTTTTATATTTTTCAATGTATTTATTTCGTTTGTAAAACATGAAGAATCATTTTTAACGATACAATAGCCACGATTATTATTTTAAGAAGTTTACGTTAGGCTTAACATCGACGAAAATTCAATGCGAAGCGACACGCAAAGGAGAAAAATTTCAATACGGGATAGGTTAATATATTTTTTCGTACATAATCGGTTATCCGAAAAATAAGTTATCCGAACAACCCCAGTCCCCAATTGATTCGGATAAACGACGCTCTACTGTAGTTATACACTCTTTAAAAGTGAAATTGCAATATCATAAAGGAATGCATGTAGCCACATTAAAATTTCAGGACCAGAAGAGGTGACAGAGATATGCAAATGATTAAGTTTGTGTAAGCATCCGGTCATGTGGAACCCAGTTTTTGGCTATAAAAACCAGCATTCAACTCAGGCTGTAAATGCTATCAGTGACAGTTTGTGACAGTGAGCTGAATACCACTAGTTAATGACTGGGGAACAAGTCGTTACCCTGAAGCTATGCAACCTCAGTTTGTTGATGCACATAGTTGCTATTATTGAGGATGTGGAGGCAATGCAAATCAAGAAGAGAAAGGTTTTATATTATTGGTTTTACAAAAAAATATTATTGGTTATAGATGAAATTCAAGAATTATTGCAGAGGTCACATGAAAACATTTCACATGTAGTAAAATCACTAACCTTAAAGTTCATACAGTACTGGTAACAATGGCCTTCACGTCAATCTCTGTAATTTTCTATCAGCATAAGCTTCTTTTCATTGTGGCAAATGAATGCACTAGTATCTAACAGGTCCAAACATCAGTCTTTTGTACTGCCAGACATCAGAAAGTTGATGCTATCTCTCAAAAGCAGGGAAAGATTGTTAAAAAACATTTAGCAGGTATCTCAATAAGAGAAATTGGGAGAAACCTCTACTCTCCCAAAACCTTAGTCCTGTCATTCCTTAAGCACTATGATTCCACTAAATCCATTGTGCCAAAGAAAAAATATGGAAGACAAAACACTATGTTGGGGAGAGAGATCACATGCTTATCCAAGAAATCAAGACTCAATGATCAGGAACATATACAGAGTTTTCTGTAGGAAAAAAAAATTAGTATGGCAATTTTGATCAAAATTACTACTAAAAAGCTAAAAGAGAATGACTACAGATTGTACAAAGTCAAACATAAGCCCTTACTAATGAAGGCAAAAAAGAAGATACAGTATCAATGGGCTAAATATCATATACATTAGACAGATCAAGATGGGCATTGAATAATATGGTCTGGCAAATCATCTTTTGAAGTCTTGTACAGAAATATAGACACAGGATCATCATAATGACAAACAACAGCCTAAAGAAAAGCTATATCAAATAGCAGATTTCCATTGCCAGTGCCTCATGTCGATTATGCCCTATAGTATTGGAGACTTGTATTCAGCAAAAGGAAAGGAAGTCAGGTCCTATGTCCCAAGAACTGTCCTATGCGAACTTTAAAGACAGTGAGTTTTCAACCCAGGTTGTCTTTTTTTTTTTTTTTTTTACAGTTATGGTCAAACTTGGTTTTCTACAAACTGGAAATAAAAGAATGTTTTTCTTTTATATTTTAACAGTTATTTTCTAAACATGAATAACTTGCAGATGTAAATTGCTTAACAAACTTTCCTTTTATTCATGAGTGAACTTCTAGGTCAATGGAGGAGGTAATTGAATCCGATTATTATAATCACACATATTGTTGATATTGTTGGACTGCAATTTGAAAAACTTATAGACGTGTAAATTCCCACTGTCATCTGTTCATCTGTCTTTCCTTAATCTCGAGAAAAATCTCGAGAACAAATCAAGGATTGCTTCAATTTGCAAAGCAATCCTGATCAAAAGAGCCTTTAATTATTGTACCAACTATACTGACACACTGAAAGAACTGAAACCTGTAAAATCCATTCTAACAGGTATGGATACCAAAAAAGACTGATTCAAAGTTTAGCATGTGCTCATACCACCTTCTCAAATAAGGCAAAGATCTATAATAAGGAAATAAAACTACCAGTAACTGCATAGAGTGGATTATGATCAAGTTATGCAACCTTTATATAAAGGGTGCATAACTTGATCATAATCCCCTTTAATACTAGTTGGTTTACAAACAACCCTAGTTTTATGCTGCAACAAGATGCAAAGAACACTTGTAGAATACCTGGTGTATATAAAATTCCATTTAGAGATAATAAATTCCAGAAAGATGTTGAGTATATTGGTTCTACCAAATGCTTCCTGCACAAGAGGTGTCCTTACATAGATATGAAATAGCTAATAAGAAGCACATCACTGCCTTGGCTTTATATGCCTCAAAGGAAGGTATGCTAGCCAACTACAAGAAGCTGCACTCATCAGATGCTCTCAACATCCTTACTAATTTGGGCTCTTGAGATCCTTGAGATTTTCAAAGCTGAAAAAAAGAGGTTTTCATCAATTTTAAGAATGAAGTAAAGATTTTATGTACACGACAAGTTCTCTACAACAATCAGATTCCAGACATGTGCACTAAATCCTTGTTTCATATCTGCATATGTTGTAAAAGTACATGTACAGTACATTTATTTTTAAATATTGCCTTTGTATTTTAAAAAATTGCCAGGACAAATTTACTTTTACAAAAAAATATATTTCTTGAGACTATACATATAGGATGAATCTATTTCATTTGGTCCCTTCACATACAATTTTTTAAAATGTATTTATTAATTTTATCATTGTGCCACCACAAGAGGAATATTTTAACTTTTTTGCATTGGATGGCAGATGAGTAGCCTACAATAAAATGTTGACTCCGCCGTGGAATTGTTATTATTTCAACAGCATGTGAAGGGATCAAATGAAATAGACTCATCCTGTATGTATAGTCTCAAGAAATATATTTTTTTGTAAAAAAAAAATTTACCTTTGTAGTTGGCTAACTCTGATTTATATTATTTTGTAATCGTATATCTTGATATATTTGTATATATTTAAGCATACTCAATAATATTCAAAATAATTATGTTTATGTTAGCATTACAATTTGGAACAACCTGAAACATGATGCAATCTTATTCATAGATTGAAAACATTTGTATATTGTAGTTTATTAAATTTTCTGCTGAATATATTTTAAGGTTCTTTTGAGGGTAGTGTTTAATAATTTTACATATATTCACATTATGGTAATTTATTATAAATCTGTTAAAATGTTTTAATAAATAAAGCTGAATTTAAATGATGACTTTTAAAAAAAAACGCTCTCTACTAGCTTGCACTGTCATGGAGCAAAAAAAAATAATGGCCAGGACATTGCATCCTCATGCCACCACCATAGAATTTAAATTTCCATATCAATTTTACATATTTTATATTTTCCCAGGATCTACAATAAATTTTCAGGATTTCTATAATTTTTGGATACAGATAAAACAGTTAGATCTACTATGTATAGTATATATCTTGTACAATTTACAGAACCATCTGAGGAGTTGAACCATTTTGTGCAGCAAGAAATTCCAGATATTGACATTGCTTATTATTAAGCTATCTTGTCCAAACATCAAGGAGTAAACCAATGAACAAATAAAAATACTATTTGCTTCTAAGTTTATCCAGAAATATGTCTCAGTTAAGTAAACTTGCAAACTTTAATAGTAAGTATAAGGTTAAAGTTAAAAAGCACCTATATTACTTCCTACATACTTATTCAACTGAATAAAAAACTGGATGTTCTGCATGGAACATCCAGTTTTTTATTCAGAACATCCAGAAATATTTCTGGATGTTCTGCATGGAAAGCATTGGAAATTGGATCAAGATCATCAGGAAGTCATTACCAGATTCAGAAAATTGATTTGATATGTCATTTTAAATTATGAATTTGCATTTCTCTTGGCTAACAAAAAGGTTTTGTAATGCATTCTACATAAAACATTATAAAACCTTAATACTTAATACAGTCTATTATTTATATGAATTTTTTCCATTCACAATTTTAAATATGCATAAACAAAGTAAAATAATACAAAAATTATCTGATAAATTTCTGTATTCTTGTATTTTGATTTATTGAAGATTATAATCCTTATGATAAATGAGGATTCCAATATTCCGAATTAAGAATGCTGCTGCTGATTTTTCATCCTTTCAAGGTTTTTAGGCTAAGTAACCCATTCCGGACTCAATCCATCTTTGTAGATAACACATTCCGACTTCCTTCTTTCGGGTTATAGTTTAATATTCTTTTTGGGATTCGCTCTTTGTTCATTATCTACAATATACGTTCAAGCCGTATATTTATTTTTTAAATTATACAATCTTTTTGAAACAGTTAATCAAATATACACCACAAATAATAATATTTTTGTAATTTTTTCATGAAATTAACTAAAATCCAAAAGAAAAATTATCACCACTGATTAAGATTGATCCTCAATTAAGTAACAAACATCTAATCTGTCATAATTTTTTTTTCCACTTACCAGTAAAGAAACTCTTAATAGTCCTTGTGGTCTTCTAAAGTAACTCCAATCCCAATGCAACATTATCACATCCTCATTCGAATTATTCACATATTTGGTCGACCTAACTATTTTATTACCACAAACATGTCCATCAATCCCGGCATCACCGACATCTTCATCCAGAGCGACATTTCTGAGAGAGAGTTCTTCAACGAAATGTTTACCATACTCGCTTCGATTCTTCTTTTCTCTTTCGGAATAAACTGATACACAATTCGACTTGGTCAAGCAAGGTCTTTCTTGCTTATCGTCTTCCATAGTACAACATTAAAAATAATAAAACAAGTTTTCTTCTAAAAATTAATTCATTTTTTCCGAGCAAAACACACGTTTCATTCAATACTTTTCTTTTTTCTTTCTCTATTTACAAAATATCGTAAATATTGCATACTATTTTGACAACTACCCACAATTGGCACGAATAAGTCAATATCACAGAACTGTCAACACGGAGGAAATGACGTCAAGGAAGCATAATGCAAAATTTTTCGTTTATTAGTATTTTTAATGCAATAAAAATATCATAAAAATCTATATATTATTTTAAAATATTAAAAATATAATAATACTAAGAATAATACTAAGAATAGATAATTATTATCAAAAATAAAATTATATATTAATTTACAAATAAATAAAAATGATATTTTAATAAGTTTTACTTTAAAATATAAATTAAATTTATATTTGAATTTGAAATATTAATTCGATTAAATTAATGTTTTAATCGATGTTTCTGTATCTTGTTTGCGAATTAGCTCGTGCTAGCAGGAGGTGTGACAGCAGCGAGTGAACACGGAAAGACTATTTTCTGTTTTGAGAATTGTCCTAGGGACAAATACACTTGAGATGTCCGAAAAAGATTTTGCTCCTCTAAGTGCAGCCTGTGTTCGTGCTTTGAACGATAAAATGTATGATAAAAGGAAAGCTGCTGCCTTGGAAATAGAGAAGTAAGTTTGAAAATGAAGTTTTCGAGTAATAAACTTCAAAAAAAGAAAAAGAAAATTTTTATATAATGGAAATAAAATATTCTAATATATTGACAAATGTTTGAATTATAAAAATATCAAAGTATAATATCCTTTAATAGATGTTTTGTAGGAAAATTTGAGACTAACTGCTCTGATGTACAGTACCAACAATTCGTTTGATGCTACGAAGGATCTATTAAAGTATTCCGAATGTAAATGAAATATTAAAAATGTTTTAAAGTACATGAAAACAGTATAGATTAATTTATAATTTAGGCAAGACATTTTAATCCATTTATTTGTATGTTCACATGTGTATAATGTATAATACCTTCTATTACACATGTATGTATTTTTAGCTCAAATTATAAGTCAATCTATACTTTTATACTGTTTGAGACTTACAAGAAAAAGATTTGACATCATTATTACTACTATAACTTCTTGATTGAAAAGTTAATTCTAAATTAATTTTTATAGCAACAGCTACTTTTATTATAGATTGTGTTTGTCACAATTTGTAAATCAAGTTGTTGTATTGTATTAATATATTTATAAATTTTGATTTGTTTTGCTTCTAAAAAATTTTTGAAAATGTTCAAGTTCTTTGATATTTTTTATATTTATCTTTTATATAATTTTATATAAAGAGATTTTTATCATAGGTATTGATGAATTAAGAGAAGGAAGACAACAGTAATTTGATAACTTATAGTATTGGAATTAATATCTTCATAATATCTACACTTTTCATTTGGATTAATGTATTATTTACACGTACAAACAAATTCATAAACCCAATTCATTTTAATTAAAGCCAGACAATGTGCTGAATTATTGTGCTATTATAAAGCTAAAAGCTAATCCTGGTGATTCAGCACATTGTCTGGCTTTAATTTATTATTTACTTTAATGACTTATAAGTAATTATAATAAATTCAGTATTGATTTTGATAGTTTAAATTAAAGCCAAATTGATGTAGGCAATTTAAAATTTAACAAATCATAAAAATATTGAAGAAAACACATATATTGATACAATATATCTAATATATTCTAAGTACTTTTTTTTTATAAAATAAGGGGAAAAGTTTACAATCACTACATCACATGTTTTTTCTTAATTTTTTTTTTTTAAAGAAACATTACTAATAGACATCTAAACAGATAGAATTTTACAATATTTATTAATTTCCAATAAGTGTAGATTAAAATGAAAAAGAAAATGATGTATTAAAGAAATTTAGGAAATAACATTACTAATGAAAATCAACATTTTTAGATTGACTTCTTGTCACAATTCCATAACTGATTTTCAAAAATTACCTCTAGTCTGTAATTTCCCAAAATTGGTTCCTTAACATTTCAGTGCTGAAATTACCTTGGAACATTCTACACTGCCTGATCCAATATGCCAGGGATGCTCATATATGTTCTCGAATTTTATTTACATTATCACTTGGAGAAAATTTCATCCTTTGTTTACAAGGAAAAAAAATTATTTTTATTGTTTATTGTATACTTCAAAGAATATATTTCATCTGTTGGTTTTGTATTAGTATTCTGTATATTAATTAAACAAAAAATAAAATACACAAAAAGTCAAACCTTCATCAAGGAATCAGCTTAATTTAATCTCCAAAATATTTTTAGGGAAATTTATCATCATCAGCAGTATAAAATGAATACATCTTTTTGAACATTTTTTTGGAATGATATAACTAATGTTCTTATTCACAAAATTTTAGCTTTTGTGTAGGTGTAGTGATAAGTGTGACTAGGTAACATCAGTTTGCCACATCTGTAGTGAAATACTTCCAACTTATTCTTTCCATTATATTCAGATTCAAAATCACCAAACACCAACCATTTGTACCATTTTCTTTTCATCACTTTAATTTAAATTTAAATTCTGGCTAACCATTATACCCTCTTTTTTTTTATGACATCAGACTCATAAACTACCTATTACCTAACTACCACTTTTTTCAAAAATTTTACAGCTTTCCTCCCTCATCTCCTTAAACTCCTGTCTTTTCTATAATACTCTCACATTTCATCATAAGCCCTTTACACCAGATTTGTGTTTAAACTACCTTTAACTACATCTCTCTTGTACTCACTTATTATCTCTCCTAAATTTATTCTTCTGGACCCTATGTAAAACTTCTGCTTTTTGTACCTTTCTCCTTTCTTATTAAATATATTCCAGATTGCTATACACACACAAATCTTTTTCATTCCTCAACATATCAGAAACTGTCTTGCATGTCAAGAAAACTAGCCTTCCTTCATATCTCCTTATTATTCAACATTTTATACACCTTTATATCAACAAAAATAATAATTTTATTTTCCACATTCATCCTTACTCTCATTCTCACACCATTCATGTTTCCTGGTTCTATCCTGTTTTATTCTCCTAATTCTCTCAACCATCTTGTCGATACTCTCGACGCATACCAATTTGACCCACTAGAGGGACCTACCCAATAACCAAACAAAAGGTTTTATGACCCTTTGTCTTGACCTGTTCCTTTGTTAGAACTACTGTCTGTCGACACGTGCGGACGTTCGTCCTACTGCCATGTAAAGACTTTTGTACATTAATTCATAGATTAAAGGAAGATACCTTAACCAGTTTAATATGTTTTCATCTGAGTGTCTCTCCACTGATTCTGAATTAACCACACATCTCACTTGAAATCATAAAATTCCTAAACTGTCGTCTCAGTCTACTACTACTGTCAAATCAATCTTTTTACTACAGTACTTATCCATTCTTCTGGATTCCAATTTACATATTCTAAACTACGCATAACTTGTACCTAATTGGTTTTCTAGACCACCAAATGTATCAAAGGTTCTTTGGCTATTTCTTTCCTATAAACCTTAGTGCTTATTGTGCTTAAATCCAGATAATTTACTTCTTTTAACCCCCTTTTCTTGTTGAGATGAAATGAGAATACTGTACAAAGAGGATATGTATGAATATAAGAACAGTCAAATAGATGTGTATTTATCTGTTATGTTTGGAAAATCAGATAATAAGTAGAAATAATGCTGATGTGTTATCACAACTTTGGAAATCAGTGATTGATAAGAAGAGAGCAATGATGGAAGAATTAAGGTTTAAAGAAAAGATAGGCGTTAAGAGGTGAGGGTGGAAAACTAAAATTTTTGAAAAGTGGTAGTTAAGTGATAGGTAGTTTGTGAGTCTGTTATGATGATAAAAACCAGCAATAAGTTGCATAACTTTCCTGGCAAATAAGTTAAAATTGTATTCATCTGTTATGATATTTTATTAAAAAGATTTTTATATTATTAATTATTATAAAGTGACAAAAAGGTTAATTTTGAGGGTAGAAATGAGTTTTATAAAAAAATTGTAAATGCTAATAATGAGTAAAATCTTCCATCAAGTCCAACCCCATTTTGAGTTATGACTTATGACCCTCTCTATCTCCCCACCCCGTTGACCTCTAACCACCAAAATTTAATAGTATCAATCCCCTAATACACAAACCCTGCAAAATTTCAGAAATTTTTGACAAAAGGCACAACTGTTTTTGCATTTTTCGATATTTTATGGCCCCCTGATCCAAAAATATAAAAATCTTGGAAGTTATTTTTTTGACTGATTGCCATATATGCCCTCTGTTATATATAACTGTCAGGAAAGTAAAAAATGAGGTATTGTGGTTGGCCAGGAATTTAAATTAAATTGATGAATAGAAAATAGAACAAATGGTTGGGTTTTTGATTTTGGATTTTAATATGATGGAAAGAATGTAGAAAGGAACTGACTGTGTAGAAAGGCTGTGGTGTTCCAAAAAAATGTTTAAAAAGTTGCATTTGTTATGAATTGCTGATAGAAAGAAATTCTTCCTGAAAATGTTTTGGTGATTAAGTTAAGCTGATTCCTTGATAAAAGTTTGATGTTTTGTCTGTCGAATGTTCTTGGAGTCACTGTTTGGTAGTTTTAAAAATAAAATTTTCAGCATATTGATAGAGAAATCTGTTTTTATACCTGTAGTGAACATGTTGTTATACCAAACAATCTGCCAGATTGTATTAGGCCTAAATCAAAAATTGGGTTAATAAATGTTTATATTCGTATATTAATTATCTTTAATTTCCAGTTTTAGTTCTTAAAATTATCTATCTTAAACCTTTTTATATAAAGTATTTTCTTTTTTGTTATCGTATTTACATGTTTACTACCTTATGTTGCATTTACTTACACTGCAAATTATATACGTTGTTGGGCTGCAATTTTCAAAAATTATAGACCTATAAATTCCCACTGTTATCCACCTGTCTTTCTTTAATCTTAAGGACAGAGTTAGATAGATGAAATCTGAGACCAGATATGGAAACCTTAGGATCAGGAGGCCCCAATTAACTATATATGAATTTTTGATGCAAATCAGAAGTCAGGTTGTTTCAATTTAAAACTTTTCTCCTGTAAGGAGTTAGATAGATGACTGGCATTACTCTATTGTTAAAGGAAAAGTATGATATACAAGAGTAAGCAACTACTAATTTGAGGTAGAGAGCATATATTTTAAATCAAATTAAAAATATGCTTAAAAATTGCAGTTCAGCATTGTGATGATGTCACAATAAATAATTGCTCATTGTAGATTATCTTTTAATTTGAGACCAGTATATAAGCCTGATAAATTTGAAGTATGCCAAAAACAGCATTTACAGAAATTAAAATAATTCCTGATATTGTTTTTATTTTAACAGTAATTAGAGTATGAATTGATTTGGTATACCTTCAGTGAATCTACATTAAATATAAATATTTTTGCTACAGACCATCAGGTTGGTCTAAAGTTTTGTAGAGCATTAGTGACCTTTGGATCAGTTTTTGAGAACTGACTTAAAGCTGTTAACTATACTATAATCTTAATTTTTTGCTTTAAGTGGTTAAAAACACAAATTTTAGCAGATCATCACAGAAAAAATGTAATGTATACAAATTGGTTTACTATAGTAATTTGCTCACCTAAAATTGTGACAACACAATGCATCTGTTTTAGGATTAATAAAGATTATATAGAATATATTTTATAGAACATAATTTATTTTCATATAAATAACATGAATAATTATTTTGAGAAAATTTTATACACATACATCTAAATAACATATAAAAATTTTAAAATAATATGCCAAACAACCAAATATACTAATATTTGGTTTGTAGCATGAAGTGGTAGTCAGCTGTAGATTAGTTTTAAACAGACTTAATCAAAAAAATTCAAATAAAATTAATTTGATGAAAACATTTTGAAAAAATTGTTTATAATAATTTTCCAACAATTTATTTTCATGAAATTTCTATATAGGATGGTTAAAGATTTTGAAGCTGTGAACAACACAGTGCAGATTAAAAAATTGCTTCGTGTATTAGGTCAAGACTTTACTCTTTCTCATAATGCAAACAGTAGGAAAGGTGGTTTAATTGGATTGGCAGCAATGGCAATAGCATTGGGTAAAGTAAGTGTTTATGTCTTTATCTTAAATTTTAATTCTTCTATTGAAATTTGTATATTTATATTTGTATTGAGTAAATTATACTTGAATCTTAAAGTTTAAGTATTATATTACATTACTCATATGGCAAAACTATGAATTATATTGAGTGAATGTCAGAAATCTATTATATTTTACCATTGCTTTACAGTAACTGATAACTGTGGGCATCCTCCAATTAGAGAAATGAAAAATTTTGGGGAATTCCTAAAGATTGCATTAAATGCAAATTACAGGGTTCATAACAATTATGGAAAACCTGAAAAACATGGTATTTTCTTGGATTTGGAAAATAGAGAGAATGTCATGGAATTTAAATGGAAATTGCTGTCCTGTGTTAATAGTACAGTACATACTTTTATCTAAAATATCAATAATTGATTAATTGATGCTGCAGATGTGCAAAGTTTCATTCATGTAATTCATAGGAGTTTTCCAAGTAATCTTACTTCATTGAATCAAAGGGTAAAGTTGGAAATGAGTTTTATTGCAAACTGTGTGTTCACTTTCTGAACAGATAAGTTGGCTCAGATTCCAGCACTTATTGAATGCTCAGTTAACATCTATTAAAAATATTTCTTGTCTTATGAAGTTACATACCATATATATTTGATGACGTGTGCTCTTACAGATGAGCACATGCACACTAATATGTAAATTTAATTGAGATTAAATAGAAATTAATGTTATAGACTTTCTATCAGTTTGTACATTTCTAGTTAGGTTGGTTAGTTGTACTTTCTGTCGATTGTCCAAGTGGTTATGTTTTGTTATCTTTTGTCTCACAGGTGATTGACTGTCTTACTAATGACCCGTGCCATTATAGCTTAATTCTTATTACCAAGCTGTTTACTTGTGATGGAACAATTATTCAGAATCGGGAATATGAAAAATATCTTGTCACAATTTCTGATTCTTAAAATGATTCTTCCACATTTAATAAGAAAATTCATTAATTGTTTCAAAGTTTAAAAATTTTTTAAATTATGATAGTAGCAATTAAGTATTTGTTTATTGGAAACGTTTGTGTTGACAAAGCAGAGAGTATGAGACATCCCATACGTGTGGTGTTGTTTGTCATGGTGGACTTCTTATAGTCAGTGCAATGAGATACACATTTGGTCAATATTAACTGTTCCCAGTTTAGTAGAGATATGGTGACATGCTGGAATAGTTCTGTAGTATTTAACTAGACCTGTTTTGGGAAAGAAAAATTACTGCTGTGCTTGATCCAAGCCTGTATGTATATGAGAGTAATTATACGGGGAAAGGAAATGGTATGGAGAGTTGTTACTTCATCATGGAGTTATCTCAATCTTACTTTTTCAATATTAAATTTTTTAGGTTTTTTATATTCTTATTTTTTTAATTTTTATATTGGTTTTTTTTAAGTTTTCAAGAAAGTTCAATCCTGTTAATTTATTAAAGTATGTAATGGTGAAAGATGGTATTTCTTCCTGTATTGAGTATTTGTAAATCAGCATCACACTGTATTTCCAACTATCTCCAAACAAAAATGAGCAATTATAATCTGGGAAAATCATAATCTGACTTGTTTTTAGAATGCTGTCAAGGGTATCAATAAATGCTTTTATCTTTTAAAAAAAAAGAAGTTTAAATTTGTATTTTAATAATAAGTAGAACTAACATATTGTATTGGAAGGAGAGTTTTTTAAAGCTATTATTTTCTGTCAAGTGACTTATTGGGCTGCAATTTGAAAAAATTGTAAACCTATAAATTCCCACTGTTGTCCATTTATTTGTCCTTTCCTAATCTAAAGAATGGAGTTAAATACATGAAAGACAAGACCAGATATAGAAAGCTTGGGCAGGAGGTCCCAATTAAGTATATATAAACTGCCAATGCAAACTGGAAGTCACGTTATTTCAAATCAAAACTTTTCTTTTAAAAGGAGTTAGATAGATGACTGGCATGACTTCATTGCTAACAGAAAAGTATGATGTACAGGGGTAAGACACTACAGTACTAATTTGAGATGGAGAGCATATATATTAAATTAATTAAAAATATGATTAAAAATTACAACCTGGCATTGTGACATTGTCAAATAAATAATTGCTTGTTTTGTTTACTTTACTGCTTTGTTATCATAGTATAATCATATTATTTTTGAGTTATTCTTTTATGAGAAATATTTATGAAGAAGAAGAAAAAATTAAAATTTAACAATCGAGATTTTTGTACCTATTGAGAATGCGGCTATATTTATTGAATTTAATTCAATAGAAATTAAAGCCAAAATAAATTAATTTTGAAATCCCAGCAAAATTTATTAGTTATTCTAAGAAATTCTTTTTGGATCTTAAAGATTATTTATTTTGCAATCTGTGAAATGATAATATGACTAATTTAAACCAAATATAAAATAAATATTTTTAAAATGTGTACCAGATGGAAATATAATTATGAAAATAAATATACATTAAAATTACAGCTGTTATAAGTATATTATTAACAAATTTTTTGATGCTGTAATATAATATTTTTTTTAGTAACCTTGTTTATACAAGCTTATTTTCTGTTATTCATTGATAAAATGGATTTTAATAATTAAGGAGAATGTTATCCTATAAATAGTATTAAATTTAAAAGTATATTTTTATATTTATATATACAGTTTAACAAAAGAATTTTTAAATTTTCAGGATACATCTTTCTACATTGATGAATTAGTGTGCCCTATTATGTCTTGTTTTTCTGACCAGGACAGTAGAGTGCGTTATTATGCATGTGAAGCGTTATACAATGTTGTGAAAGTTGCCCGTGGATCTGTTTTACCTTTTTTCAATGATATATTTGATGCATTGAGCAAGGTAATTTTTTAAGGCTAATACTAAAATCTGAAATAGTTTTCATTGAAACTTCTAAAAAAAAAATAATTGATTTCTATGAAATATGAAAATTGACCATAATATACAGAAAAGCTTTAGCTTATATGTTGAAAGTTTTCAGCTGATTTCAAAACCAAAACTTTGATAAACTGATAAAACTTAATAATAAAATAATGGATTATGACAATTTGGTTATGAAATTAATAGCAAAATCTATTGTAAAGCTACTTATTTTGACAGTTTTTAATCAACTGTAGTTGTATTGTGTATAACATTCTATAACTTCTTCTTAAACCTGAAAAATAGTCATTCAAATATTATTATATTTCTTAAAAAATTAAATTTTAAACACTATATATAAACTCAAATAAAAGGAAGAAAGTTTTTTAAATTATTTATAATCATAATAAAATATATTTTTTTAAAACTCTAATTTATAACTATTGAAATAACTAACAATAATTAATAATAATAATAATTTTACATATATGTAATAGCTTACATATTACTTCTATTAATTTATTTCTTTTACACAAATCATTAAAATTTAAAATATAGTTTAAATTATCTTCTTAATCATCTAGACATGTCTAATCATTGCTAATTATTGTTAGCTATAACCAATAGTTATAGATTAGATAATTTGTAAAATGAACTAACCTTAATATCAAACTATATAGTTTTAATTATTGCTGAAATTTAAGTTAAATAATTCATTTTTAATAAAGATACTAACATATAGGTTAGGCTATTTTAATCAGTCCAGTGGAATAACTTGAAAAATACTTATCTTACAATAAAAACATTAATAATAAATGTTAGACTTCAAGGGATCACAAAATGTGCTATCAGTTTCATCATAGATTGCTTGATTGGTGAAAATGGGGTCATCTTCATTTTCTTAAATGGGAACCCTCATGTTTTATTGCATATTCTGATTCTACATAAAAAATAAATAGAATTTTTATCTAAAACATTTTTTTGAAAGATGCACTAATCATAAGTTATGGACATTTGAATTTTACATGGCCACCATATCATGCATATATGAATCTGTGGATGTCTGTGAATTTCACTGAAAAAGAAAGAAAAATGCTTAAAAACTTTTTATAATAAGTTCTAGCTTACTGTGCTTAGAACTTAAAAAGTCGTTAGGAAGCAATTATTACTTGATTGAATTATTATTTTTGTTGAAATAATGAACTGATACAAAACTAGTGCCACAGCAATCAAGCTTGTGATAAAGAGAGGACATTGATCTTAATTTCAACAAATAACAGTTTTGTAAACTTTCTAGCATTTTTTTTCCAGTGAAATTCACAGACATCAACAGATTCACGTATGCACAATCTTGCAGTTGGATTAATCTTCAAGCACTCACAACTTCTGATTAGTATAACTTTGAAAAAATGTTTTAGATAAAAATTTGTTTATTTTTTATGTAGAATCAGAATATGCAATAAAACATGAGGGTTTCCATTTAAGAAAATGAAGATGAGCAGTAGTTGTAAGAAGTAGCTGATCATTGATTTCATTATCTTCTAGCAAAAAGAATGAATATCATAGAAACATTATACATTATTTACATTATGAGACATTCTATCAAAAAGCTTTTGATAGAATGTCTCATAGTTAGAGTTGCCAAATTCTGAGGTGTTGATTTTAGTAGATGACCATTCCATAAGTAGAAAATTCTGAGAGATAATCTTAAAAGCAAAATTACCACATAAGATAACTGTGGAACATATATTTCTTATTACCGAAAAACCACAAATCAACAATTTAATCTTCATTGAACAACAGAAACACTAACTAAACCTATAAATACCTTGAAATTCATGTTAAATCTTGAATGATTTAACATGAATTTCCTAACAGAATTGTAGATATTTGAGAACATGGTAATCTAAGAAACTCAAATATATTTTTGAACTATGTTTAGATGAACATGGTGCATTAATTTGATTTTCTTAGAATGACTGCTGACATTGAAAACTTCAGCAGAACATATAATAGAAAAAAACTAATGATGATTTTTTCATACCCATTTTTATTGTGGGTCTATAAAAATTGTTTTACCCTCTCATATTCAGTTTTTTGTATCAGTTTTGCTTGTACTTTGGCTTCTTTCATTTACTTTAAATAAACAAAAGTTTGTCTTTGACACTGGTCCAAATATGATGCCTTTAAATTGTACTACAAAAGGAGTTGTATGCAAAGTTTCAGCTCTACAATTGATAGAGTATATAGATTTTAGGTAACAGATATACAGAACATCACACATTTTCATTTTTTTAAGAAACAAAGTTTTATTACTTTTTGTTCTCTTAATGTTCACTTCTTTAAATAAAATCTTGATCTGCTACTTGAGATGAGATGATGCAAAAAATTAAGCTTATTGAGCTCCATTCATCAAATTACATTGAGGAGTATTTGGAGGAAACATATTTTCATATGTATGACAGAGTGACTTATATACATATAAAAGTGTTTAATAAGAAAATGCATTTGTATCTATGAACATTTAATTACTTAAAAATATCAAGCAAAACAATTTACAACACACACACACACACACACACAAAATAATCCACTTTTGATATATGTTCCATATAGTTATCATGAATATTACAAAACAGAATGGATACAGAATATGGCATATGGAAGGGTTTCTGAACAATTTTTTATCATTTTGATAAAAGATTGTTCTGAGGATCATTCAGAAACTCTTCTGTATTCTTTCCATAGTATTGTGGTTTTCAAGAACATCAACATAAACTAATTTCCAATTTAATAATATTTCATAAGACAGTCATCTTTTGAGTAAGTTGGTGAAGTAGATCTCAAACCAGAAGTTGGAAGAATTTCAACATTTTTGTCAATTTTCAGGAGGCTCCCAGCTATATATCTCAGATGGCAGGGAGCCTCCTGGAAATTGATCAAATTATTTGTACAAATTTGTTTATAAATGACCTCAAAGGTCATTTATATACACAGAAATAGACAGACAAAGACAGACACAGAATTTTATCAACTTATCCAAGTAAGTGAGTGGTTCTCCAAAGATATCAATAGGAAATTTTAACTTGAAAAATGAAATAACTACTTCACATTCAAAAAGAAAATATAAAAGCTGGAAGAAATTATTTAGAAACTACAAAATTAATGCATGCCATAGATGAAGATTGGTATAAATATATAGGAATTGAATAAGTAGGAACTATAAACCTTGTAATGATGAAAACTGCAATAGGGAAAAACATTCCTCTGTAGGTAAAAACTTATTCAAAACCTATTTTGATGTATTGTACAAAACAGTTTTACATCCATCAATATTTACATAATTCCAGTTTTAACTTATTCTTAAATATTATGAAGTAGATTAACACAAAACTGGTAGACAAATAGAAAGATAAGAATACATCTAATATAATAATAATATCATTGCCTAATATAAAGAGTATACATCGCCTAAGTAATAAAGACTATTTCTATATAAGGATGGGTAGCAGTACAGTACATCAACATCAAAATTTTTTCTACATGCAACAAGTAACAACAATACTACACAAAGGAATTGTGAAGATTGGAATCAAGTTGTCCCTATACTATATAGATTGCAATAAAACAAGAAAATTGACAGTGTCATTGATAGAACAAAAATATGGCAATTGTAGATGTGAAAACCTTTATATGATTAATTAATTAATCTCCATGATCTCAATCATTCTTTTGTTGACAAGCTGATGTTAAACATTTGGTTAGTCAGATGTCTTTACTTAACATAGATAAGTTTTCCTCAGCAAATGAGGTGTTGGTGAATTTTCTATTTTTGTGCTGAGAGTGATTTCTGATATAGATATATAGTTTAATTATAATAGTTGTGAAATTTAACACACTACTGCTAATGTGATATTGTATTCTTTGTTTAGGAGCTTATTTTAAAACTTTACTTCACATTTTGTTTGCATAAAATCAAATCAAAATGTCTACAGATAATATTAACATCAGGCGTATTATGTATATTTTTTAAGTTTCATAAAGGATATAACACTATACAAACAGCAAAAAGTTCTTGTAGTATATGAGGAAAATGTTCCTAAATGTTGGACATGTCAAATGTGGTTTTGGAAGTTTTATTTAGGAAATTTTGAACTAAAAGATACAAAATGTATAGGGTGCACAAAAACTGTTGAAGAGAAATTTCAGGTTGAAATTGTTAAAAATCAATGAATAACAACTTGTGAACTTGCAACAAATCTTAGTGTGTCACCGACATAATAATTGTTTCATATGCAATAAGTAAAAAAAAAAAAAAACTGGATTGAGTATAATTTTGTCTGACATAGGTAGATGGCTAAGGTTTCATTTTATTTTTAAATTAGTTAGACATTTTTATCATAGAAAACTTTTCTTATGGATGACAAAGTTAAAATTAAAATATTTGTTATTAAAAATTTGTTCTAGTGAGTGGTGATTGTTCTGTTGAGCACTGGGGTACCAGTGTATTTGATTAACATGATTTTGATATATGGGTAGTATTGAGAGTTTAATTAATTGCATTAATTAAGGGATACCTGAAGTTAACACTAACAATTTAGAATTAGTGTGGCATGAAANGCGCACGTTTTAAACGTGTAAACGTGTACGTGTGACGTTCGGTGCCGCTTTCCCATAAGCCTAAAAGTTTGACGATGGTATTTGAAATGTCGAGCGTGATTCCACCGACTATCCAAACACTATTGTCAAACTTTTAGGCTTACGGGAAAGCGGCGCCGAACGTCACACGTACACATTTACACGTTTAAAACGTGCGCCTCAACCTCTCTACTAATTACACAATATAATGTAATAAGAGTTAATAAAACTCTCTAATTTAATATATTTTTTCTTTTTCTTAATAAACAATTGTTTAAATGCTCATTCTGTATAATATCTAGAAAGATTAATAAAATATAATAAACATTATAAAAATGTTAAAATTTCAGTTATGTATTTATTTTATTTTTGCATATTTATTTTAAAAAAGTTGGTAATCTAAAAAAGTTTTGTTACTTTAATATATGTTTGAAGTTACTTAAATATATACATTTTTATCTTTCAAAAATATTCAAAAATTTACCCACAGTATTTGTAATGAAAATTAACTGAGTTTAAAAATTCTGTTTATACTTTATTGTTTGAAAAATTTATATGAAATATGAAAGTCTTGATGATTTATTCCCATTCTAATGCTTGATTTTTTTATCGTTATCAAAACTAATTAAACATATTTAGCATAAAATATCTCAAGAAAATATAAAAATTACCTCTAATAATATACTTAATTTTGTATTAAAAAGCATTAAGTGTAGGAAAATTTTTAGAAAGAACACAAAGAAACATTCTTAAAATATTTTTGAAATATTTACAGGATATTGTAACTGAAAGTTCTTCATTTGATTTAGTTGCATTTATGCCTCTTTTAAGAGAGAGGATTTATACAAAAAATCCTTTTGCCAGACAGTTTTTAGTTTCATGGGTAAGTAATTCTTTTTGTATGCTAAATGTATTTTAGACATAAAAGCTTTTATTTATTTATTTAGCGTATTTATTTATTTATTTTTTATTTCTAATTAGTATGAACACAAAAATATTTCAATATTATTCTAAATTAAAATTTTTTTAATGTATTAAACAATAATACAATTCAGCTAATAACAAATTTTAACCACCTAGTATTTTTTGTGTTGTTTTGTAATTATTAATTCAGTATTCATTAGTAATTTTATATCACAAACAATATTCAGTTAGTCTAGCTAATAAAGCTATGAGAAATAAGCTCAATCTGGATTAACAAATGAAATGGTTAAGTATGCAAATGATTATTTTACTTTATTAATTTCAATTATTCTTCAATCTATCAATCTATTCAGCCATTTTAATTAGTATTGATTAGCAAAGTTTTACTCTATTTATTTTTATCATTTATACCATGCATTATAATAATTAAAAATGTTACATTTTCTACATTTTACCATCATCTTATTTTTGATATTTTTCAGTAGCTTCAATTGAATCTGCAATAGCTTTGGTCACTCTGAGTAATTTTATTGTTTGAAGTTTCTGCATATAGTTTTCATTTTATGTGATAATTATATTAATAATGATATGGCTTTTAAATATTACTTTTTTTATTTTTATAATTTATATCTAAATAACTAAAACTTATCTGACATGAAAGTTTCTTTAAAATAAATTTTAGTAAATGTGAATTCTATTTATGTGAAAGTTTATTTTGTTAAATTTATTTTTAAAAATTTAATTCTTAGTTTTAATATATGAACTGTTTATTGCACTTAACAAATAACAGATTATTATTTAATATATTTAACAAAAATTGGGGATCTCGTATCTTCCATAGATAAAAACAATTATTTTACTCTAAGACAGTGGTAACCAAACTATGGCTCAAGCCAAATCTCTCTCATAGCACATGTTAATCTATCCTATGAACATGTTTGACACATCATTTATAAATGATAGAAATAGACCTACTTTTTGTGTATATGGAATATGCAAGGTATTTGTGGCCTGCCTATGTTCAATTTGGTCCATCAATTAAAATGTTTGGATACCATGGCTCTAAGATATAAGAAATATATATATATTTATTTATTTTAATTATTTATTTGTTGTCCATATGTTCAAACATTCATTCTGCTATTTTTTCATATGATTATTCAATTTTATCCATATATAATATCATTTAAATAATGTAACATAAAAAATAGAATTATTTTAAGTGTTAATATTTGTTATGTCCATTCAACTATTTATGTCCATTTCATTCAATTCTTGGTGTTCACTATTAAGGAAGAAATGTAATTTAATTTATTTTTTTGTAAATGATAGCATTATATTTAAAACAGAACAAAAATGAAAATCATATTCTAAATTTACACAATATATCCTGAAATTAGAGCAATTTGTAGACATAACACAACTTCCATTTAAAATTAGTTTAAAAAAATTGTATTTCTACCATAAACACACAATTAATTATTAATGTAAAAACTTTGTTCCAGAAAGATTAGAGATTTTAATCTTTTTAAATTAAAGAGATTATTTATATCAATGTTTCACTGCTTTAAAGATGAAAACAGATTCAGAAATTAAATTTTAAAACATCATTGTTTGTCAGTGTATAAAACACCATTTCATCAAACTGTATTTAATTACTTTTTAGTTTTAGATTTATTTTTAAGAGTACATTATTCAAACTAAAACATAATTGCTATTGTTAGAATCTTAACAGCCAGAATAGAATTTTATTCTAGATGTTAAGAATTTAGGTTCTGTCTTTAATAAGAAATTAAATTAACTTTTCCAAGATAAAAAGAAAAAACAGTTTTTCTCATAATTGTTTTCCTGTAGATTAACAAATTAAATATTTATTAATATGACACATTTAAATTAGACAAAAACTAGTAAAATTAAGATAGAAATAGAAAAAAGGAGTTAAATAGTATAATACAATATCCCCTAAATTATTTAATGCTGCTGTAGAGGTGGTCTTTAAAATTCTAAATTGGAATATGTATGGAATATCAATAAATGGAACAAAACTCAACCATCTCAAGTTTGCTGATGGCATTTTTCTTATTTTAGAGAACTCAGAGACTTAAAAAATATACTAAATGACTTAAATTCAGCTATTTAAAAAAATAACATAGTATTCAAAATTAATATGGATAAAACTAAAATCATGGTTTTATCTGTATTAAAAAGACAGCAGAAGAAAAAATATTTATTTTAGAAAATCACACTATTGAAAGAGTTAATGAAAGTACCTGGGAAAAATCATAATGCTTAACTTAAATAACAATAAGGAAATAGAAGCAAAGATCAAAACAGGATTGATTAACCTTGGTAAATTAAGTTACATCTTCAAAATTCAGGATATCCCCACTGCCTTAAAAAGAAAAGTTTTTGATCAATGCATTCTACCAAATATGACTTATTGATATGAAACCTGGACAATGACAACAACCAGTAAGAAGAAACTTTGAAAAGCTAGAGAGCAATGGAAAGATTAATAATTGATGTGAGTTGAAAAGACAAAGTCAAACACCTAGATTAGGAAAAAATCAGTATGGAACTGCTAGAAACATTAGATATAATATAGGAAATATATGTAATATAGGAAAAATATATGGTCAGTGTCTGTAGAGCCCCCAATGCAGATGCAAGGCTGAATACAATGGGGTGTCAGCTGGTACCCCAGGGGAATTGTTTACAGCACCCATTATATCATATGGATACCTTCCAGCTTTCAGCACAATGCCTCCCATTTTGGCATTGGCAGGTATCCTTCTTAGTTGGATATGGCAAAAGGCACATGTAAAAACCCCTACCATTACATTGTAGCGCAGATCACCAAGCTTCTACCACAACAAGGTGGAGACAGTGGAGAAGTGGACATGTTACTAAATAGAATACATTATTACAGCATTAAAATCAAAAGTATTGCCATGCATAGAAGTACAAATCATTATTACCATATTTACTTAAATCAACACTTTTTCAGGTTTATATGTCTTTGAAAATAGGGTACATATTACATTTAATGTGTCATATGTAGAAACTTCTAGTACCATGTGTGTTATTTCTTTGTCATTAATTCTATAACATCATTCTAATGATTTTATTAGACCAATATTTGTAATAGAAAATACTTAAGAGGTCAGTTCAGTTCAGTTCAAAATCATTAGTGTATTACCATAACATGGTAAGTACTTTGATGAAAAGCCCAAAAAAAAGTTGTGCTCTTTCAAGAAATGCATTAAATAGCACTGAGTATAATTGCACGTGAAAATTGAATCCAAGAGGTTTCCAATTTCAATATCACAGAAAACAATGATATATAACTTACTTTATTTGTAATAAATACTGAATATTTCTGTTGACATAAAGTTGTCTATTTAAAAAAGAAATTATGAGTGAGCATATAGAAATTAAGATAAGTCTTAGATTTGATGGTTTCTTATATTTGAGTAAATACAGTATCTTATGATTATTCTTGCTTTTAACTATTGGTTAATTCATATTAAATTTTAGTTTCATTCTATCTCCTCATTAATGGTGGTTTAGTTCTGAAGAAAATTGAAGTTATCATATAAATGAACAGAATAAAAACAACTATATTAAATACAACACAGATATTTACAGTATTACAAATGTCTTTGATCATATTTAATGATCATCCTCAAGTGCTTTAATAATCACAGAAATAAAAGTTCAAATAATTTTTTATACATAAGTTGTAACTGGATTCAACTGAATTATTTGTATTTTCAAACAATAGATTTTATTTCTAATTAGTTAAGCTAATAAAACATATAATAACTAAAATAAAAAACATGGCTAAGTCTAAAACTTATAAACATTATTATTTTATACATTTTAACTATTTACATAATTTGTTTATGGTATAGTAAGTTGAAT
>NW_019386574.1:43347-45074 GCF_000671375.1 Centruroides sculpturatus | reverse complement strand
ATTTGTTTGAAACGCCTACCAAATAACCATTTAACAACGGGCATATCTTCCGTGGACATTCTTGGGAGGTTTAACTGTATTTTTTAAACATTGTAATAACAATGAGTAAATATCATTGTAGAAGATGCGAAGGATTTGGAGGATGAGCCAAACGAAACTAAAAAGTTAATTATTACAAATAAAACTTAAATCATGTTTAAAATATTGTAGTAAGTGTTATAGAGTTTGTTTGTCCGCATACAAAACAAAGAAATTATTAACAGATACTTTCAATTGATTTTTTATTAACGGACATATTCAAACCTTCCTAATTCTCGAAAACATTGTTAAATTAATAAAATTAAACAGTTATAAAAAGTTTAGGGGCAAGAAGTCAAATTAATTATATTAGAACTTCCGATGAAAACCGAAAATCACATTATTTCAAATAAAAAGTTTTCCCTGAAAGGAGATGACTGGCGCGACTCTACTGTTAATTAAACTATAATTTACAGGAGCATAACACCACTAATTTGTAATAGAAAGCTTGTATTTTAAATAAAATAAATTAAAAGTATGATTACAAATTGCAGACGAACATTGTCACAACATCACATTGAATAATTGCTGGTCATATCATGTCTTATGGTCAACCTAGAAGACTAAATTTCTGTAATTTTATTAACCGCCTGTCTGAGTAAACGTTTTCTATTTCAAATGAAATTATTTTTCTGTATGAATGTTGATATTCTGTTTGTATATCCACCAGAGTTTATTCAACAAATTGTAATCTATCATTCTAGACATCTCGAATTGAGACATTTCTAATGTCAAAAAATCAATTTCTACTGGAAAATATAAAATAAATTAAACTTTTCGAAAAATTTTCAAGTGTTGAGCGTCGTTTTACTTCAGTTTTCATTAAACATTGGAATTTTAACAGAACTTGAAAATCATCGAACAAACAATGTGTTCTACAGCTTAATTTTTCTATTGACAACCAATGTAAATATAATGGTATAATGTATTTTGTAAAAAATCACAAAAAAAAGCATGACAGGGAGCTTCACTTTAACTAACTTCGAAAGTAATAATTCAATGCAACGTTTCATATACAAATCAGATTTTTCATATATTCAATAATTACAAAAGAATTGGCAAATAGTTTTAAAATTTTCTTAGTTAGAATATAATACTCGAATTATGTACAGCTCTTGTGTGGTTTCTGTGCGTAACAATACATTTGTTTTCACGTTCCAATACACCACTAATTTGAATAAACGAAGATAATGTGGAGTATAAGCCGCTAATTACCTGAAATTATAATTAAACACAATTGAATTCTTACAATTTTCTACAAAATATTAGTTTTTGTAACGCTCTGCAACTACCTTTACCAGTGATTCTAAATACTTACTCTTATGACGAAATTTCTCTTAATATAAAAGAATCCTCCAACGGATATTCCAATGGGATTCTTTCCAAATCTCTTCATGAAATTGTCGATCTAAAAGAAAATAACTTAAATTTCATTGAAAATATATTAATTGCACAAGAGTTTTTCTAAGTTTATATAGATTATAACCTTCTATTCCATTAATTATTTACACCTGACAATTCGAAGTCGTGTTCATTTGCCAACATGTTTCAGAAATAGAATGAAGTATATACTAATTTAAAAGATTGTGTTGCTAAATTATTCGAATTTATTTAACGAAAATATTAACGTTTACATTATTACTGTTTTT
>NW_019386574.1:34111-42188 GCF_000671375.1 Centruroides sculpturatus | reverse complement strand
ATTTGTAATAGAAAGCTTGTATTTTAAATGAAATAAATTAAAAATATGACTACAAATTGCAGCCGAACATTGTCACAACATCACATTGAATAATTGCTGGTCATATCATATATTATGGTCTATCTAAAAGACTAATTTTCTGTAATTTTATTAACCGCCTTTCTGAGTAAACGTTTCGATTTCAAATGAAATTATTTTTTTGTATGAATGTTGATATTCTGTTTGTATATCCACTAGAGTTTATTCAACAAATTGTAATCTATCATTCTACACATCTCGAGTTGAGACATTTCTAACGTCAAAAAATCAATTTCGACTAGAAAATATAAAATAAATTATCCTTTTCGAAAGGTTGTCGTGCGTTGAGCGTCGTTTTACTTCAGTTTTCGTTAAACATTGGAATTTTAACAGAACTTGAAAATCATCGAACAATGTGTTTTACATCTTAATTTTTATATTGAAATCCAATGTAAACATAATGGTACAATGTATTTTGTGAAAAATCACAAAAAAACATAACAGGGAGTTTCACTTTAACTAACTTCGAAAGTAATAATTCAATGCAACGTTTCATATACAAATCAGATTTTTCATATATTCAATAATTACAAAAAAATTGAAAAATACTTTTTAAATATTTTTAGTTAGAATATAATACTGTACTCGAATTATGTACAGCACTTGTGTGGTTTCTGTACTTCACAAGACATTTCTTTTCGCGTTCCAATACGCCACTAATTTGAATAAACGAAGATAATGTGGAGTATAAGCCGCTAATTACCTGAAATTATAATTAAACACAATTGAATTCTTACAATTTCCTACAGAATATTAGTTTTTGTTACGGTCTGCAACTACCTATACGAGTGATTCTAAATACTTACTCTTATGACGAAATTTCTCTTAATATAAAAGAATCCTCCGACGGATATTCCAATGGGATTCTTTCCGAATCTCTTCATGAAATTGTCGATCTATAAGAAAATAACTTTTATTACATTAAAAATATATTAATTGCGCAAGAGTTTGTCTAAGTTTCTACAGATTATAACCTTCTATTCTATTAATTATCCACACCTGACAATTCAAAGCCGTGTTCATTTGTCAACATGTTTACAGAAATAAAATGAAGTAAATACTAATTTAAAAGATTGTGTTGTTGAATTATTCGAATTTATTAAACGAAAATATTAACGTATTCATTATTACTGTTTTTTTTTTAAATGTATTATTTATATATGATAGGTAAAACTTCACTGTTTCTAACATTTTATTAATATATGAAAGTTGCTTGCCAATTGACATGTTATGAAAAATTTAAATATTAAAGAACGTAAACGCATTACCTTGAACTTAAATTCTAAAGGAAAGGACACAGAAGAAATCTTTTCAATATTTATAAAGCTGTCGTACATCTGAAAAAAGTAAATTTTTCATTAGATGATATTCTACTGTAAAATAGATATTACGTGTTGCAAGAGACAAATGTTTATATTTTGGACTTCCAGAATTCAAGCAAGTTTCTGTTGCACAGCAAAGAAAAGTTCACTTTCGGAATTAAAAAATATTAGTAATCTCGTAATCAACAATTTTTTAGAAGTAGCTAAACAGAGAATAAATTCAGTAAGTCTTACAAGACAGAAAGAATTCAATAGGAAAAATTCAGTTTTGAATTAATAGCTTTGCCTGCAACTTTTTATGGCACCATCTGTTATCACATTGTATTAAAAACTCTTTATTCTTTCAACTATTATAAACTGTCAAAATCCTTAATTTTGATGGTAGAAATAAGATGTATACAATATTATAATCAGAGTAACGAGTAAAATCGTAATTAAGTGTGAACCTAATAACCCCCTTTGTCTCTTCACTCTTTACAACGTTAACCACCAAAACTTAACAGCATGAATCCCTCTAAAATTCAAACCTTCCTACAAAATTTCAGAGATTTGCGACGAAAGTGCAGAGTTATTAAGCTTCAAAAACGGTAAATAAAATCTTATCCTTCAAAACAAACTTTCAACCAAATATACAGAAAAAATTAACGATTTTTTTGCATTTCTCGATGTTTAAGTGATCATTGTTTAACCGATTGGGATAGTTTCCTTCTGTTATATATAACGTGTAAGAAGAACAAATGAAATACAATTGAAAAGTCGTAACTAATGTATAAAACAATACAAATAAATCACACTCACACGATAAATTTTCGAGTATACAAATTGCAATGTTAACTGAGTGCTGCTGCATACAGACCTTTAGTTGTAAACACAAAACAATCGTCATATTATTGAAAACCACATTATTGTTATATGATCGTATTATTAGTACTTTAAAGAAGTTTCGTCATATCGCAGATATCGGACACCAGTACAAAAAGTCCTAATAACACGATATGTTTTAGTTCACATTTATACAATAAATTTCATATAAAAAAGACACAAAGACACTTAAATTATCAAAAAATTTAAATTGGCAGTGACAAATCACGAAAAAGTGAATTAAACTGAAGTTAAATTAATCGTTATAGACTTACTTAGACCTATTGAATCTGAACTAGAAAAGTTCTTATATCAAGTGTAATTATTATATCTCGATTTTGAAGTATTTTACATCAACAACTAACTAGTATTCGTAACTTACCAATGTCGTGAAGAAAGACATGGCCCAACTAAATAAAATGAATCCTGAAAGAAAAATGAGTGAAAGAATTCCAAAACAAATTCTCAATGTCAATTCCATATCCACAAATAATGTCGCATACAGAAAAAAACACGTAGTATACAGAAAATGAATGTATATAAACGGTATAAGAATATTCCATTTTTCGTTAATCATTTCAAACAACTCCCAGATTTCTTGATGTTTCCACATAAGTGCGTTAATTTTATTTATCTTTTCATTAAATTCTAACAAGTGTAAATTCTTTCTGTTTAGTTTCAATAGTTCTAAAGAGAGATTAATCAGTCTTTTGCCCAATGTAATGCCGAGTAATGTGCATATTAATAACAACAATGTAATTTGTCCTACTATATATAAATACCAAACTGTATGAAGGCAAACACAAACGAAGGCTTCCATATCTGTGCCTTTTAGTTTCTTTATTATTATAAAATAAGAAATTCCAGTCATTACATTCAGCAATATTGATACAAAAAACAAATATGTAACGATGCTAATCAGGAATACTTGTATCTGCTCGGTGATTTTCCATTCTCCTTCGTAACTGCTAATTATGCAATGAACTGAAATCTTGCTTCTCTTAAGAATACTAAACTGAGCAGCTACATAAATGGATAGGAAAGCGCTGGCAACCGCTGCCGGTAAGGCATAATCGTAGTACATATGAATGATACGTAAAGCATATAAATTCATGTCGTATAATCTGATCAAGAAAAGTAATGCCACATTCCACATAAATACCTCGATCACACCGCTGTATATTTTGAACAGAGTTGAAAGATAATTGTGTTTCTGCGTGTTTTTTTCACTTGACATGCAAGCACATCGAATGCAAAAATCCAATCCGTAAACTTTAGCAGAATCCAAAATCGGAGCTAAAATATAACCCAAACATATTTGCTTGTGTTGAAGCGACATTCTTTTACGTAATTGCCTTTATTTATAAAATTAATAGAAGTTTTATAAATTAACTGATAAGATCGAGTACAAAAAACTTAAAAAGAAACTTTAAAAGCTTAGTGGACATGCTTCTTGGACATGTTTTGTGGACGAGCTTCGCAGATGACGCAATACAGGAACTGTATTGTCTCATCCGCGTGTTTTCCATATAAGCAAAGTGAATGCTAATCTCACTAAAAGCCTCGATGAATTAATTCAGAACTTTCTTAATAAACGCTGTCTTGTGCATTCCATTATTTCTCAAATATAATCAAATATAAATTATTGTGTCCATTACGTTACGCAAGAGTGAATCTACTCTGAAGACGACTTTTATTACTTGTTTGTTATATACAAACATATCAAAATTTTCTATGAATTATGGAATCAGTGTGAATTATCATAAGCTTAATGGCCTATATTAATTTTCTTTGAAAATATTTTAATAAACATTAGTTTAGGTTTAATATGGCACGTTAATTCATGATATGTATAATAAATTACTGATTACATATGGTGATATTTTGATAATTTTGAATGTATAATATAAATATTCTGTGTAAAATTCATTAAAGCATAAATAATCACTACGAGTTTCTTCATGTAAAGCAATAACTTTTTTTATTTAATTCAATTTCGATTAAGCACGAATTTTCGAATGCAATTTATATTTCGTGAATATCAATTGACGGGTTTTTATTAAACATAGCGTTACATAAAACGCGGTCCTTAAGGCCACTTTTGAAAAAAAATTTTTTTAATTTTTGGAATGTTTTTTGTCTCCAAATTTTTTCAAAATTTTTTTTCCGCGCGAAAAAATTTTATCGCGATTTTAGTCAACCTTTAATGACGCGCGCTTCACGCTTTATTGCTTTTTAATTGTTTTTTAATGGAAGTTTGATATCAAATTTCATTTAACGTTTTAAAGTTATAGTGCACGGATTTTCCTTCGGTAAAATTATTTGAAGTTTCTGATGTCAAATACGACCTCCGATAGTTTTTTAATTTTTTTAGTTAATAGATTTTATTATATACTAGCTGCAAGGACCCGCTTCGCTGGGTTTTTATTTGTGGGCAAAAAGTAACGATAGTGAAGATTAAGATAATTACATTATAGCCAATCTTACCAGTTTTCATAAAATGCGAGAATTAGGTTTTTCGTTTCCAGACGTTTCCAGAGAATTTTTACATGAGCATAAAGATATGTTCGATTTCCCGCAAAAGCGCAAAAAATTGCCTGTAAATCTTGCATGCCGCTTTATATTAACACTTCCTGGTCCCGATTCTATTTCTGAACATCTCCAGTTCAAGTCCAGTCAAACGAACTATTTTCAACGTTTCTGGAACGTTTACGATCGTTCTATAATCGAACCAATATTCGAATTTTATGTTCGAATTTAATTCGAATACTGTTCGAATTTGTTCGAACAAATTCGAACAAAACATTCGAAACAGAAAGCCACTATCAACCACTTTCAAGCCCATATCTCCCACACCCTTATAGCTATCGAGACGCAACCCCCCTGGTGATCGAATGGAGACTCGGGGCTACTACCACATAAAAACACCATTCACGTGCGATGTGTAGTTTTTGCGAAAAAGTGAAATATAAGGACACACACGTTCATTTTATATATATATATAGATATAGATATAGATAAGTTTAATTAAGTCGGGGGCGGTCGGAAATCGCAATAAAAATTTAAATTTTTAAAAAATATACGGCCAACTAGTATTCACCCTACTATAAACCCATCGCCTCCCGAGACTTCTATGAGAATGTCCCGACAAATCCGACTCCAGCTGTTCTCAAGGTCATCCAGCTGTGTAAACAATGACTCATTGGTGACAAATTTCACAGAAAGGCAAGACAAAGGAAAATAAAATTTGACACCCTTTTAAGTATTTTTTACGTTTGATTACATTAATATCAAAAATTGAAAGAGGTTTAAGGAGTTAAAAACCGCACTTCGATCACGAGACAATTTACCGTATTAATCATAATATGTGACTGTTTTGCAGGTACAACAAACAACTACCGTGTTTCCCCGAAAATAAGACATCCTCTGAAAATAAGACCTAGCATAAGTTTTGCTGAATTGCTAAATATAAGGCCTCCCCCCGAAAGTAAGACCTAGCAAAGTTTTTTTTACTCGTAACGGTCATCGACAGATGATTGAAAGTGGCCGTTGAATTTTTGAAAGTACAGCCACTGATTGGTTAGCAGACAATCACGCCACACAGCATGATTTGCATAAAACTATGGCTTGGGAATCATAGATTTGCATAACTTTACGGCTGGTGATCGCTAATTAGTCGGCCGGGAATCACGCCACATCATATTTGCATAGTGCTACGGTTCAGTAAGCACTAATTGGTCATCGAGTCCGATGGCCAATATAAAAAGGTTAAGTTGAAGCGATAGTGTGAAGTTTGGAGAAAGAGCCTAAGAAGAGCTATACTCTCTATAGAAACTGAGAAGAAGAAGTCCACACCAGCACGGAACTTCGTAAGTTTACTTCGGTTTCATTTAAGTCCAGTTGTACACGACCGGATATACGTCACTCTCGTCTAAGTTCGACTTGAGAATTTTTTTGTTCAATAATAAATGTGAAGTCTTCTTCATAGAAAAATAAGACATTTCCTGATAATAAGACCTGGCGCATCTTTCGGAACAAAAATTAATATAAGACACTGTTTTATTTTCGGGGAAACACGGTAGCGACTGGCAGTACAGGCGTAAAGTAACCTAATGGCACTGCCAATGTAATATGTAAATTACGGCATAAATCGTCGAATTTTGCATTATTAACTTATTGTACACAAAAATATATTAATTATTGTGAAAAAAAACAAAGTAACCTTTGACTCTTCATGTATTTTATGAAACCAACGATTTGAGTGCATGTATTACGAGTTTTGTTACGCGACATTTTACTGTTAAGCATATATTTTATATACTGCACATATATATACAGGACAAGACAGAAGTAAAATGGCTCCAAAATAATCGACATACGTATGCCACACTTTTTTCCAAAAGCCATATAATTCTGTAAATATTGTTTATTCAACATATATTAATTAAAAACGTTCATTTATATCACTAAACATTATTTTCATACAAAAAAGTACGATGCTGATTATACAGAAAATTTCAATGGAATATCTGTCATTTTAAGAGTTATGTGTAGTGTCGCCATCTGGTTTTACGTGCGAAAGTAAAATTTTAAAATTACGTCAATATTAAACGGTAGATACGTTAGTGGCGACATCTATATTTCAATTTGGAAACAATTATTCTTAATTTAATTTGCCTTGTATGTTTTATTATTATGTAAAATAATTCTATTTAAATAAAATACTTACATTATGTTATTACATACATGTTTAAAATACATACTGCATGTTATCATTTTATAGAATAATTATAATTGCTTTTCTGTACAATACACATTACAGTAGTCTCGAAAACTCGGCACTCCGGATAACTCGGCCACACAGTGTCAGAGCAAAAATACCTTCAGATAATTAATTTTCATCACAGACAGCTTTATGCCTCATAAAGTATTTTTCTCAGGTCTGTCTTATCAGGTAAATTACTGTACACAGTGTATTAATTTTCATTTTCATGTAGTAAAGGCTCTATGCCTTCATAAAGTACCTACATTTCCTTTGTTTAAGGGTATTTGGGCAGTTTATTCTCTGTTGTATTCTCAAGCAAACAATACATACAAGTACAGTACAGAACAGTATTTTCTGAGGAAACAGGCATACTTATTCTTTTTTAACCCCATTCCCGATAACCCGGCATTTTCACAAACTCGGCCGTCCTTCAGTCCACATTAGGCCGAGTTTTCGAGACTCTACTGTATAAGATATTACAGAATGGCTGTTCTGTAGCGTATAACATGCCAGGTGTTACAGTAAAGCGTTATACTATAATATCCTAAACTTATAATAATTTCGTTTTTAATATTTTAAATAAGGCTACCGAGAATTTTCAATGTAGATTTAAAGTTTAATGACGTTATTCTGTGAATTAATTAAAAAAACACATGAATTAACATACACGTACTATAACTGGCGTTCAACAATTCGTATTTAAATACTGTAAGGTCTCTTTTTATGCGGATTTTTTTATGCGATTTTGAAGTTGTGCGGTTTGTATTTCATCCAAAAATTTCTTGGGCAAACATACATATAGGCTTGTTTAGGAAGCCCGCGTACCGACAGTCTTCAAAAATCGTGGAACGCTCAAAGCTCACTCCATTTGTTCCACTGACATATAACATTTATGGATGTAAAGGACAGCTAGATCTACCTTAATCGCTTTAGTTCCTAGCAATTTTTGATATAAATGTAATTAAACATAAAAAGATACTTAAAACTGAAAAAAACGAAAGAAATGCGTTAATTTTGAAGAAAAAGCTTCAAAGTTTAACTTCCTTTGTCT